>NC_054376.1:6042500-6105000 GCF_017654675.1 Xenopus laevis | reverse complement strand
ATTGTTCAGTGCAGAGCCAGGCTTATTCCCTTCCCCTTATCCTGCCAGACCTACGCAGGGAGGAGGCCATACATCAGATCAGACACCTTGCAATAACTGCAGACTGTATCCAATGACCTCTTCAGCAGGTAATACTACAACTCTCAATTTCCCAAGAAACATTGGCTGTTGTAGAGCGTACTAAACTAAAGGCCAAACCGGCTATCCAACATTTCCACAATCTTGCCTTGTGGGATTCATCTTGCCCTACTGCCACCATCTTGCCCTACTTGTTACCCCCACAAGTGCTGCTCTGAGTGGTCCTACTAAATATGGGGCTTAAAGAGCAATCCTCCCTCACTATAATTATGGAAGAACCTGGTTAATCAGGCGATCCCGCTATACAAACTTATTTATGTAAGACGGGGTTGCCCCGGATTAACATGGTAAAGTGCGGGATCCTTGTACCTAAAACAAAAAGCCAAAACACTTTGCCCGGAGTACATTATAGGACCTATCAGAGCTCCATACCCAATATAAGGGGACAACTACACAAGCAACTTGGCACGCACTCAGTAGGTCTCCAGGCAGCAGTAAAATCATTTCACTTTATTTCACAAACATTAATCGTCCTAACGCGTTTCGTGTTTTCACACACGTATTATGTGTGTGAACACACAAAATGCGTTAGGACTAGGGATGCACCGAATCCACTTTTTTGGATTCGGCCGAACCCCCGAATCCTTCACGAAGGATTCGGCCGAGTACCGAACCGAATCCGAACCCTAATTTGCATATGCAAATTAGGGGTGGGAAGGGGAAAACATTTTTTACTTCCTTGTTTTCTGACAAAAAGTCACGCAATTTCCCTCCCTGCCCCTAATTTGCATATGCAAATTAGGATTCGGTTCGGCCGGGCAGAAGGATTCGGCCGAATCCTGCTGAAAAAGGCCGAATCCTGGCCGAATCCCGAACCGAATCCTGGATTCGGTGCATCCCTAGTTAGGACGATTAATGTTTGTGAAATAAAGTGAAGTGATTTTACCACTGCCTGGAGTCCTGCTGAATGTGTGCCAATTTGCTGGTTTTGAGAATCTGTCTCCCCTATGCTGAAGGTTTGGGGCGCAGCACCCAAACCACCAAACAGGAGCGGTGAGTGACCCATGTTTCTGGTTTTGGAGGAGTGTTATTAGCGGAGGGTTCGGGGCAAGCGCACCCGAGCCAAACTATAACTGCGGTGAGCGGTTTTCCAGTCTGTAACATTGACCGCTATAGAGAAGACTGTCTAATTGATTATACAGCAGGGGTTAGCGCGCTCCTGTCCCTTTATTAGATTGTCTAACAACTACACGCAGGCCCGGACTGGCAATCTGTGGGTTCTGGCAAATGCCAGAGGGGCTGCTATAAGGTCCCATAGAAAGTCAGTATTTAGTGGGCTGTTTGGGCCTCTATGTGGTCTGATTGGGCCTCTGTGTACCTGAAATGTCAGGACCTATTTTAATTCTCAGTCCGGACCTGACTACACGAGTATCTTGAATGCGATTCTGGCGGATCCGACACGGTCCGCCAAAACGCAGGCGTCAAGGCGGATGCGACGAATAATAAAGTAAGAAATACAAATGTCGTATGGTGTCGCAGTGTTCATCCGATGCCACACGACTGTCGGATGCAGACGATGCACGACAGTCGCGTCGGATGAAGCTGCGACACCATCCGACATTGCTATAGCTTACCTAATTTTCCGTCGCATTCCAACTTGACGGCTGCGTTTTGGCTCACCGCGTCATATCGGGCAGAATCGTGTTCAAGGCGCTCGTGTAGTTGTTCCCTAACACAAGCAGTATGGTAATTGGTTATTAGTCTCCCCTGATTGCCCCTGTGCACAAGAGTTATTAACAGTATGATCCCCTTTTCCTTATTTCATCTTTTTTGTCCTTTTTCCCTTTGTCCCTGTTACTACCTATTCCCCCAACCCCCCCTTCAAATAAAAAGAAACAGAAAAAGCTTTTAGGGTAAGCTGCAACCTCTTCTATTGAAATCATGAAAATACCTATTCTATGTATTGGTCCCCTTCCTGGAATACACAAACACCACATCTAATTGCACCAATGTTGGTCAGGAATCTCATACATGAGGCAAGAGTTGGCTCATTTGGCTACAGTTTTGGGAATGGTAATTACAGGAGGATTGAGAGGATGACCCATAGGGTTTAATTACAATGACCCTGGATACAAGTCTTCACCTGATACAAGATTTAAAATCCAGCACAAGGTGCAAAAGTGAAGGGCACAAGGCAGACCTTGCCTTAGACATAGATCCTTTGCAGTCTTGGGTGTCTGAATAATTATGGTGGCAGGAAGGTCAACACCTACAGTAAGTGCCTCCCCCCACCCGTCCCTCATGTATAGAGCCCCAGAAAGGAGCGAAAGGACCTGCTCCCACAGGCATTTACCAGTACTGAAGGCCCAGCAATGCTGTATCCCCAAAATCACTTTGGGACTCTATCAAATGCGTGCATGACCCAGCACCAGGGTTGCCAGGTTGGCGCTTTTCCAGCCAAATTGGGCTATTAATTTAAAGCCCAGGTGGGTTTGAAAAGTACAAACTAGCCAAAGTACAGATTTGAGCTACTTTTTGGGTCTTTGGCTGGTTGAATTCGGCCGAATCCTTTGTGAAAGATTGGCCAAATACCGAACCGAATCCTAATTTGCATATGCAAATTAGAGGCAGGAAAGGAAAAAATGGAAAAATAATGTTTTTCTTCCTTGTTTTGAGACCAAAAGTCACGTGATTTCCTTTCCCACACATAATTTACATATGCAAATGAGAATTCGGATTTGGCCACACACAAGGATTCGGCTGAATCCTGTTTTCGGTGCATCCCTATATTCTATAGATAAATTACAAAGGAATTGAGCAAATTAAAGGGATGGCTTTATTTCCTGGGGGCACCATTTTGCAGCAGTGGAGTAATCTGTGTCTAGCTGTATCTATTAATACAGACATCAGAACTGCAGAATGTCCTGGTATCAATTACAATGATTTCCCATACAGTTTACAGTATAATTGCCCGTCATGTTTTCTGTTTCCTGCTCTTAAATCATCTTGAAATCTTGTTCAAGATCTTCCTGGATTCTAATAATTAGTAATTAGTCAGGCGAGTCCTTGTGAGCGGTGGGAGGCTGGCAGCGATCCCAGAAATGGGTGCTGAGCCTGTTCCAAAGAAGGGTGGCCTGATGATGGTCTTGTCTTGCATGTAGATGCTTCTGGTGCCCAACTTGCACTCCTTCAGTTTGTACTGCAACTCCCAGCATCCGTTTACAGCTAGTTGTAACCCAGCCTTAAAGGAGAACTAAACCCTAAACATTAAACTTGTTACAGGGGGTCACCATCTTGGTGTGTGACACTCACATGCTCAGTGGGCTCTGATTGGCTGTTGAGAAGCTAAGCTTAGGGCTCGTCACTAATTATCCAGCAGAAAATGAGCTTCCCTGGCTGTAATATAAGCTGATGCTACAGGTTTGCTGATTATTCAATTCTGATGCTAATTGCACTGGTTTCTGTGCTGCCATGTAGTAATTACTAATCAGCCTTATTAGTGGTTGCCTTGGGCTAGTACAGAAGCACAAAACATCATTTACAACATTTCTAGCTGCTACTTTAGTTCTCCTTTAACATTAAACCTTCATTCATATAAATAACATATTTCTATTGTCACCGAAAGGAAGTGGAGCCCCGTTTCTGCAGCTGATTTTGACTTCCTGCTGCTCCAGTCATCTGTACGGTTGACCCGAATAAATGGAGCCATGCACCCATATGTCCCCTCATATATGGTATATGTAGTTGGTCAGATAATGTGCGTGTTGGCCACATGTATGACCATCTTAAAGTGTCCAGTGTAAAACTGAGATTCCATCCCTGTATTTTGTGTGCCCACAAGTTCTGTCCAGGGTTGCCTGATTTTGTGGTGAGTGACCAGGTGAGGGAGGAGGAATACGGTGACTCCCAAAAAAAAAAACAACGTGCACTTACAGGTCTGGTAAAACCGTACTGTGTTTTATATTGCAGGATTCTGCAGAGGGTGGAGACCAACACAAACCAACTACAGAGAATCAATGGCCGACTGAGCCTTGCACAAGCAACGATAGAAAGGCTCAAAGGCAGCAAGAAAGTCATTAAGGTGATCACTCCCATTTACTATCACACCCCTTAACTATCTGTTCTTGAATCCTTTGTCTTGAATTTAAGGTTAAGATCACACTGAGATTCGGGGAGATTTAGTTGCCCGGCGACTAATCGCCTCTTCTTCTTTGGGGCTACTAATCTCCCCGAACTGCTTGCCCCTGTCTTCCACCTGCTGGAATGAAAAATCGCCTGCGGCATGGCACTAGCGGCGATTCTTTGCCTCACGAGGAAACTTCGGGCGACTTCGGAAAACGAAGCGACACGAGTGCCATGCCGCAGGTGATTTTTCATTCTAGCAGGTGGAAGACAGGGGCAAGCAGTTCGGGGAGATTAGTCGCCCCAAAGAAGAGGCGATTAGTCGCTGGGTGACCTAATCCTCCCGAATCTCCCAGTGTGACCTTACCCTAACCTGTATTATTGTCTTTGTCATTTGGTCCTTAAGGCAGAGACACATAGTCAGATTCGGGGAGATTAGTCGCCCAGCGACAAATCTCCTCTTCGGGCGACTAATCTCCCTGAGCTGCCTTTCCGCCGGCTACAATGTAAATCGCCAGCGGGATGGCACTTAGAGCTCTTCATTTTCTGAAGTCGCCCAAAGTTGCCTCATGAGGAAATTTCAGGAGTCTTCAGAAAACAATACTCTCCGAGAACCATTCCGCCGGCAATTTACATTCTAGCCGGCGGGAATGCAGTTCGGGGGGATTAGTCGACCAAAGAAGAGGCGATTAATCGGCTGGCGACTAGAATCTGAGCATGTGTCTCTGCCCTTAGTGTCCTTTCTCCAACTGCAGGATCTCAATCCCCATGGTGCCTGTGTCCCCCAATGTAGGAGAAGAGAAAAAGATTTAACGGTAAGTCAATAATCTCGCTTTCAAATTTGTTGTCTCTTTATTTTCTCCAGGAAAAACTGAAGTATTTCCCAGTGTGTGTAAATGCGAGAGGGCAAGATGAGGAGAGCACAGAAGAAGGGCTGAGCAGCCTCCCCAGAAACATCAATTCTGTCAGCCCCATGTTCCATTTCAACACAACGGAGAATCTGTGAGTCCATTAGGATAATGAATATAATAAACCAAGCGATGCAACGGGGTTGCCCTGTAGAATGGGTTGAATTAGGGATCATGGGTAGATGAGTCTCCAAATGATTGTTGGCTTTGGTTCCTGGAACTGGGAATGTGGTTAGAAGATTGATAAGAGATGGGGGTTCAGAGGGACTTTTGGGCAATGTCCCCTCTAATTCCTTCTTGACTGCGTGTGTAAAACAATTATTTTGTGTGCATGTTTAAAACTTGTGTGCGCAGGTCAGAATAAATGCAAAGTTTTTTGTGTTTTCAAACAATATTCTTTGTGCGCACCACCCTATGTTGTATCAGAATCTGTGTGCGGCACAGCTTAGGGGGAACATTGGGTTAGTGTAATATACTGGGAAAGATCCTACAATTGGTTCATTGTGGGTAGGGATCTGGTACCACAAATGGTGGTGTGTGGAGTAGAAAGTGAAGGTTTTCTTTGACTTGTTCTATATTCTCTATTAACAGCTATAAGAAGTATGTGTTCCTTGACCCACTTGCTGGGGTCGTGACTGGTACTAACCCCGCATTAGAAGGAGAGGATGAAGACGAGCTTTTTGATGCGCCCCTATCCATCACAAAGAGGGAGCAGCAGGTAGGCAGTTGGTCACTGGATGTTCTAACAGGTGAATTCCTTGTGCGGTGATATTCATGTTATTGTTTCCTTCTTTCCCTTTAGACAGCAGAGAACTACTTCTATGTACCAGACCTGGGACAGGTCCCCGAAATAGATGTCCCTTACTCTCTGCCGGACTTGCTGGGGGTCGCTGATGATCTCATGTACAGCGCTGACCTTGGGCCTGGTATTGCTCCTTCTACACCCGGAGTTCCTATCCCTGATCTATATAAATATATACAGGTATGGGATCATATATAGGTACCATTTTATTTGTAGCTGCACTGGAAAGCCCTGAATGTGCTGATCATTGGCCACAAAATTGTATATTACAGGTATGGGACTTTGTTATCCAGATTGCCTGGGACCTGGGGTTTTCCAGATAACAAATCTTTCGATCTCCATACTTTAAATCTATTAGAAAATCATGTAGATATTAAATAAACCCAATAGGTTGGTTCTGCTTCCAATAAGGATTAATTATATCTGAGTTGGGATCAGGTACAAGCTACCGTTTTATTATTGCAGAGAAAAAGGATATTTTTAAAAATTTGGATAATATGGAGTCTATGGGAGCTTTCTGGATAACGAGTTTCTGGGTAACGGATCCCATGAACATATATATTCAATTGTATATACAACATATACATGTTATTTAGTTGAGTTTTGTGAAAGGCATTCTATGTAGCTGTGTGTTTATCAGCTGGTACATTTCCAGATTTTATTGAGTGGTATTAGGATCTATTTAATATTTGATTCTTCTGAAATAATGATTTTTTCCCCTTTCTTTCCTTTTTACAAATCAGAATCTGAAACGTCGGCCTATAATCCTGTTACGGAGCCCAGCACTTTGGATATTCAGACCACTACACCTGGTGAGCCTTTATATATATATAGATATATATACTTGAGTGAAGAGAAAAATTTCGTTTATTTTTTTCTTCACTCAAGTCCTGTGTGTGCGGGCTCTTCTTGTTACTTCCATACTATGTTTAATTGCTCCAGCACCTAGGCATCCATTTTGTGCTCTGTGTGCACCGACCCCTTGGTTGTTGTAGATATATATATAGATATAGATAGATATAGATAGAGATAGATAGATAGAGATAGATATATAGATATATATATATATATATATATATATATATATATATATATATATATATATATATATATATATATATATATATATATATATATATATATATATATATCTTGCTTTTGGACTTTAGATTTTTATTTAAAGTTCTTTGCAGAATTCCCTCATTACATAAATACTCTCTGTTCTCACCTCCTGTTGTTAAACTGTGCAGTTCCCTTGCCCCACAGAGAGCCCTATACAAGTGTCATTTCTCATAGGGGTTTGAGAGACTGGATGATCACGTGGGGCATGTAGCATTGTAATAGGGTTATTTCTCTAGGGTTTTCAACATCTATTTTTCACATGGGTCCAAATCTAGTGACTGGAGTTCTACTGACTAATGCATTCTCTCTTTCTACAGATCAATGGCCTCTCACTGGGAAAATAGTCCTCGCAGTAGATCTACTCGTGGCTGTAGCAGCCTTCATACTCCTCTTCCATGGTGCTTGGTGAGTATGTCATTAACTAAATTGCACGTTGTAATACAATGGAATCTCAGGGAACACAGGGTTTGATTGGTCTCACCATTTCTATCATCTTCTGTTTAACAGGCAACAGATAAAAATCCAGACAGAAGAGAGAGAGCGGCAGGAGAAGCTAAAGAGCACAACAATTAACTGTAAGTTAATACTCAGGGGTTTTAATACATAGAAAAATCTCCCTTTAGGGTTAGTCCACATGTGGCGATTCGGGAAGACTTAGTCCCCTGGCAACTAATCGCCTCTTCTTCTGGGTGACAATCTTGTGAGGCGACTTCAGAAAATGGATTGCCGTGTGTGCTTTAGCGCAGACGACTTTTCATTATAGCGGATGGGAAGACATGCGAAGGCAGTTCGGGGAGATTGTCGCCCAGAAGAAGAGGCGATTAGTCACCAGGCGACTAAATCTCCCCAAATCTCCTCATGTGGACTAACCCTTAAGCGGAAGGTGTTCATATATTGTGCATGATGGGAATAGCAGAGAAAATACAGGAAAGACAGCCCTATTGTAGCTCATAGCATATATATATATATATATTTTCTCATATTATTTCTGAACATGAACAAATGCTTCCAAAAACCTGTTATGCAGGGCCGGATTTCAGCTTTGGGCTAGAGCACTGGGGATTACACGTACAGCACTACGAGTTTCCAGTTTTCTTTAGAATGCGACTGGCGCTCACTAAAATCTTGTTGTCCTAGGCCCGGGCCTTTATGGCCTCAACACTCCAGGCCGGTCCTTATGCTTAGTGTGAATACACAGGAGCTGCTGGAAGTAACAGTTCCTTTAATTTCCAATCAGCTCAGGCCTTGCCATGTAATTATAATGGGCCATTTACATTCACATGACCCCCCATGAAAGGCAGAGGCAGGTTTAATGTGGGTAAAAAAGTGGCGTCTAAACACTGATTGTTCTGGTTACAATATTTATATTAATATAGAAAGTTACAGAAGATTAAAAAAAAATTGCAAAAATTATTTCTTCTAGTTTGAAAAACAAGTAGCGCTTGAACTTAATGGCCATAAGGACATAATGTTCCCTGTAAATACTTAAATATACTGTATCACACTGTATGAGTCTCAATATAGGAAAAAACTTCAACTTTTTCTTTTTTAATTGCAGTGGACTCTCCTCACGAGAAACATACCGTCATCTATGTGCCTGGTAAATATTGTCTCTTGATTTTCCATAATACTGTGCATGAGCTCATACCATATTGTAATGTAATTGGGGGAAATTATTTTTATTATGTTCTCCGGTATTAATACTTCAAAAGGGGGTGAGGGCAATATCAGCTGCAAGTATATAAAATATATGTGAGTGGGCACTAAGGGGTAACTGATATTCATAAGAATATATATGTCTGCATAGAGGACTATCCACAAAGTAGCCATGCGTATACCAGATGGTACAATATTGCTGATTATTATCAGGAACAGTTTATTGACCGAGTGATATATTTATATGTTAGGACTGGTTGATTTACCTAAAACCGCAAATACTGAGATAATAGCAGAAGCGGTTAAGGCTGGGGAAAAGATACCTCAAAGCGACGAAAAAGAAAATAATCCCAGTCCTGTGAATATTGAAGTGTCACATGAGCAGATTACTGAGCCGCAGGTCACTGAGCCAAAGGAGGGGCTTCAAGAAAAAGACGCGGTTGACACCAAAAAAGAAAAGAAAAAGAAACGTCGACTTTTCTCTTTTTCAAAGAAAAAAGTTAAAGAAGCCAATGAAAAGCAAAAGAATGCTGAAAAAAATCCCAGTCCTGATGTAAAAGCCAATGATGTTGAAATAGATATAGAGAAAGGAAAAGTAGAAGAAGTTGAAGAAAAGAAGAAACTATGGCGATTTTTTGCTTTCTTAAAGAAAAAAGCAAAAGAAGAAAATGAAACAGAAAAGTTAGACGTCTAAAGGACACGGCACATGGCAATTTGTATTCCTCATATCTTTCCAAGTTTGTAATAATGTGAACAATGAAATAAAAAATATTATTTATAAAAAAATCCACTGAGTTTGATTGTTAGATTTTTTTATTTAGGCTGATCTGTGTCTGGAATGGGAATTGAACCAGTTTCTCTCAAACCCAATATGACAACAAACATTGCTCTTGGGTAGTGATCTCCAAAGCACAATCCCTTGGGCATATTTCCCTCTTAACCCCCTATGAGTTGACTTTATTGCGCACACACACACATATACAGAGACTGAAGCAGCCCTGAGTTTTATGGTGATTTTATCATTAATGTATTGGTTATACTATTAAAAATTGGTCAGCTATAATGTAACTTTTTTTAATAGAGGCTGCTGTTCTTCTGCTTAGGAAAACCATTAGAAACCTTTCTCAAATCTTTCCTAAGCAGAAGAACATCAGAGCAGCCTCTTTCTTTCTCCTGACAACTTCCTTGACTACTTGGTGGTCAGACTGATCAGAAACTGACCAGCAGGTGGCGCTGTTGGAACAAAATTCATTCATATTAATAGCACATGTATCCCTTAATAATGAAATGACAAAAGATTTTACATCAATTTTACATTCACTTCTTTTATAAGTTTACTTATCCTTTAATATTTGGGAGATTGTAAGCATTAAAGTGGCAAGGATTCCGATACCAAGAAAGTTCCCTTGGGGCTGCCAGGAACAGATTAGTGCTGTGACAGCTGAAGCCGACACTTGGATGGCTTCTTTGGCATCTGGCTGTGGGCCCTCTGCAGAGTAACAACTGTTTGCCGCTGATAATGGCTCTGAGAGGGGGCAGAGCAGTGCAGAGCCGATCCAGTGTGAAATGAAACTATTAGGCAGCGTGGGGATGTGCACATTCGATTAGCAATGCACAAAGCATAATGCACAACATTTCTAGTCGGCAGCTTCTTGGCCCGTGTATGGGGCCCTCCGACAAGCTTCCCCAATCTACTTCTTTAGTTAGGCTTTAGTTCTCCTTTAAAAAAAGTAGTATGACTTTTAAAGGATAAAAGACCTGCTTCTGTTTAACATGTAATTAATATGTAACCCCCAAAGGAATATATGATTATAGCAATAATGAGACGTAAGGGTCGATATTGTGTTTTTTTTTTTTTTAAGGGAGAAGCTGATCTTACAAATAAAGGACCCGGAGGGGTCTGAAGTTGAACAGGCTTGATAAAGGACCTGGAGGGGTCTGAAACGTTGCCCCTTTGTGATGTATAATTTGGGCTTTAAATAAATCACCGTTTGGACACAATTGCAACTAACAGGTGTGCATCCGAATTTCTTTTGCTACTTACAAATGTGTGTGTCATAGACTAGGTCTAGTCAAACCTATGGATGCCAGACTACAAATCCCAGCATCCCCTCTGACAGCAAAGAGCATGGATGGCTTAAGCAGAAGATTTAACTCCATAAGCATCACTGAAATATCTAAACATATAAATACAGGTATGGGGTCAGAAGGGTGGTTAACCTAATGCCGATAGGATTGGGTTGCGGGTCTGGTAGGGGTACAGTGGGGTGGTGGGTCAGGGTCTGTCTGACCAGCTCCGTTCAGGGGTAACTGAAAATCATTGAACAGGAGAGGAAATTCATCTGTTAAAGGAACCTGATACTACAGGTCTGATTATGAACCAATGCTGATGCAGACTACACTGGTGTCTACACTGCCATGTAATGTGACTCTGAATGAATAACTATGTATGAAGTTTCTTTTGATAAATGTATCCCTGTCATCAGATGGATGAATGCTGAAGGCAATGAATTGGGGTAGGCTTTATAATTTTTCTGTTGTCTGTAGAGGGAATAATACGTAGAGCAGCCAGGAGAACGGGCTTTGCTAAGGTTTTGCTCACACCTCTCAATGGTTTGTGTTTCAGTGAGAGCAACAGGCGGTGGCGGCAAACTGATGTCAGATCTCTTTAATAAGCTGACGATTAGACGCAAAGGTACAGTGACTGGTACATTATATTCATATCTACAGATATATCCATATTGCTACCTCCCTTTAGACTCTGTTACTCTCATGGGCTATAGGCAATAAAGGGGCTGCAAATGTTATGATTGGGCCCCTTATGCCTGCAGCAACAAGAGAGAGCGTCAGCTGTAAAGGCAACATTCATAAACCCTACTACAGGCCAAAGGTCTGGGCACCACTGGCTCTAGCAATGTAATGTATATATTATAATGTATTGTTAGTACAGGTATTGGCAGTGCAGTTTATCCTATAGACTCTAGAGAACTATGTATGAGCCATTGTGTCACGGCCCGAAGGCTCCACTAAGATTAGTGGACCTAGGAGGAAGCAGCAAGTCCAACACAGTTCACGGTATCAAAAAGGGCTGAAGAATAAAAGTTATCAGTCCAGGGAAAAGGTCAGTTCAGGCAGCAAGTTTCTTAGTCGATATAACTGGCCGAGGTCAATAACAGGAATCAAGATCAGGATCAGTAAATCACACCCAGGAACACAATAAGTTGAACCTATAATTGGGCAAGGTCTGCAAGGGGTATTTTATAGGCGAATTTTTGCACCAAACGAGCGTGATGACGTCATGCGTCACGTGCCAACATTGCACGTTGACGCTGCACGTTTTGATGCATTGGCGTCAGAACGTGTCACTTGGAACTCCTTAGCGCCGCCATCTTGTCCATGACATCGGAGCAGCTGGTAAGTATCCCTTATACCTTGTAAGTAAGAAGTTTGCTGCCTAAAGTCCATTGGGTTCTACACATTGGCCTTCACAATTTTTATCTGGACTGTCAACTGCAAAAACTGCCCCCCTGTCTGTGATCGTAATTGACTCTGCACTGCCTATATCATCTGCAAACCCTTGGGTGTAGGGTAGAGTTGAAAGCCTGATAATAGCAGTCTTGAACTGATATCTCACCAACTACTAAAAAAAGTGCTCAGAGCAAAGCTGTCAGAACACAACATTCTTGCCCCTTTGGATTTAACACCCAGTGTATTAAGTTTTTTTTTTCTTTCTTTTTCAAAAAATGTTATATTTTACTCCTTACAAAAGGAGATTGGACATGCTCTTCATATCTGCCTTTAGAATACAGTGAAGTGGAAGTGTGGCTATTAGCACAGAGTTGGCTGCAGTTCCCATCACTTCCCTCATTTGCGTTATGTGAATGGACACACATCTCTGACTGTCAGGTGGATGCACATCTCTGACTGTCAGGGAGACTTGATGGAACATTCAGTGATGGTGCCTGGAAGGAAAGAGGCTGTGACACCCTCCCATTGTGTTGTCACTTCTCTTCATTGTGACACTTTAAATCACATCTGCCCCAAATGTGAGAGGACAGAGAAAGGAGCCTATTATAGGTTAAACTGCCAGCCGAGTTATAGTTACCCATGGCTGTATCTGCTGGGCACTTTCTACAATAATGTTATGTACATGTCTGGGGAGATCTCCTTGCTTGTCATCCTAACTGTCAACAAAAGCCATCTGTTGACTTGGTTCTAGATAGTATATGTGGATCAATCCCTGAGCTGGCCGTCCGATTGGTGGGCCAGATTAGGTAAATCTAATAAATTGGTTAAAGATTGGACCACTTCAGGGACCCTACTGGGTTAACAGTGGACAAATTGACAGTTCCTGTGGCAATAACAATAGTTCTAGATCAGGCTACAATGGTTGTGCTGTGATGTAGTTATGTCTTCAGTAGACCAGGCTGCAGTTCAAGCACAGTCCTCAAATGTCTAGGCCCAGTCCTCGAGATCTAGTCTGACTTGTTTCTAGATAATGTTTGTGGATCAATCCCTGAGCTGGCCACCCAATTGGTGGGCCAGATTAGGCAAATCTGATAAAGTTGGTCAATGATTGGATCACATCAGGGACCCTACTGGGTTAACAGTGGACAAGTTGACAGTTGCTGTGGCAGCAGCATACATTTTAGGTCAGGTTACATTGGTTGTGATGTATTTCTGTCCTAGACTGGGCTACAGTTCAAGCACAGTCCTCGAGTGTCTAGGCCCAGTCCTAGGTTTGATCCAGGCATGTGAGCTTCCATGACATCTGTGCTGGTCTTGGCCAAGGTTGCTGGTCCTTTGGAAACATAACAACTCCCCTTTTCACTAGGTATATTTGAAAAGGGCCCGGCCCCTGGAGAAGCAAGTGGGGACAGTCCCACAGGTGCCTTTGCTCGCATTTCCGACACCATTCCACCCTTACCTCTACCGCATCAGGCTTCAGCACACGGAGATAAGGAAGACTGGGAGTCTTAACTGTGGTGTCTCGTCTTGAGGAAATGTTGAGGATCTGGACTGTTCTACACTTCCGATGGCGCATTAGTGTTGGCCCAGACTGATGGACTGGACTGGAACCTGTTCAGATCAACACCCCATAGACACCAAGAACGGCTTCAGATGTTGGTTATGAAGGATCTTTTTAACATTTAACGGTGCCCTTTTACTCTGTTTCCATTGGCTTGCAGGGGGTTTTCTGGTCTGGCAACTGGCACCAACAATTAACCATTTCTTTACCTGCCTCCCCTCTAGTCTTGGGAATAGGAAGGTATTTTTCACTGTGATAACAAAAGCAACGTCTGACTGTTACTATTTCAGGCCCTTTGTTAATCAGGCGTTATCATTACGAACGCCTTGATACCTAATACTCACCCAAGCTCCTTCCGGTTCCCTATCCAGGTGTTACTTTGGAACTTGCGTTGTACTGAGAGACCCGTACATATTAGGGTAGGACTACACGGACGTTTTCAGCGCGATCCGACGTGCTGCAACAAATGCCGACGACAAATCTCATGCGACAAGGTAAGTGAATGCAGCGTTGATCCGACGTGACATGATGCGTCTGCATCCGACAGTCGTGTCGCGTTGGATCAACGCTGCGACTTCATCCGACATTTCTATCTCTTACCTTATTTCCGTCGCATGCGATTTCTCTCCGGTGTTTTGTCATAGCGCGTCAGATCTCTCCAAAAACGTCACTGTAGTCCTACCCTTATTCTAAGGAAGGGGCCTATATACCTTTTAGACTTCATTTTCCCTATGATTATGCCTCATGGAAAGATAAAATGAATTGTATTTTTATTTTATTTATCTTTATTCTGTAAAAATACTACTGGGCCCCATAGACAAATCCTTTAAGGGCCACAAACTGAGTCTGCCCTCTATGTAGTCTATTTGGCTTCACTCATGCCGAATTGGCAAGTGGGCCCTGGAATGGAATGAGCTCTTATTTGGGTTTGAAGGGGAGTGCTTCTCTATCAGTAGGGATGCACCGAATACAGGATTCTGCCTTTTTGAGCAGGATTTGGCTGAATCCTTCTGCCTGGCTGAACCAAATCCTAATTTGTATATGCAAATTAGGGGTGTGGAGGAAAATAGTGTGACTTTTTGTCGCAAAACAAGGAAGTAAAAAATGTTTCCCCTTCCCACCCCTAATTAGCATATGCTAATTAAGATTCGGGTTCGGTATATGGCCAAATCTTTTGCAAAGAATTCTGGGGTTCGGCCGAATCCAAAATAGTGGATTCGGTGCATCCCTATATATCAGTGCACTGCAATATGAGTAGGGGCATTGGATTTTATTGGGCATCCATTCTTGTTGGAAGTAACCACCACCCAAGGGCTGGGATGATAATTGTGGCCTCCTAGATGGACGTTCTCAGGAGGAGAGGATTTTAATGAACAAACCAATAATACTCAAGGAAATGGGTTATCTCTTATCAGTTTTCATTATTAAGACACAGGTTTTAATAAGAAAAGGAACGCATTGCTGCTTCCCAAAGAAAGGGGTGCATGGCAGAATAGGAATGCTGTACCCATAGAGGGAGGGTAGACATGAATAAGAATTGAGAGATCTTGGAGGACGAAGAACAGAAGGAGTTTTGGGGAGGAATATTAAGGAATAAATAGCTGCACAGGAGATACTGTCTAATGACTCAATGTAGCTTGTACAGGGATCCGTTATCCAGAAAGCTCCAAATTACAGAATGTTCTTCTCCCATAGACTCAATTTTATCCAAATAATACAAATTTTAAAAAAGTATTTCCTTTTTCTCTCTAATAATAAAACCGTCGCTTGTACTTGATCCCAACTAAGATATAATTAATCCTTATTGGAAGCAAAAACCAGCCTATTAGGTTTATTTATTGTTTAAAGGATTTTCTAGTAGGCTTAAAGTACGAAGATACAAATTAGGGTAAGATCCGTTATTCGGAAAGCCCCAGGTCCCGAGGATTCTGGATAACGGGTCCTATACCTGTATAGGCAATCACAGATATTAACAGTGTTAATGAGACAATTCTGGCAGTTGCCTCCGTATAATCCCCATCACTGCTCTCATCTGATTATGTTAAGGAGCAATCATGGAAGCATTGCATATTCATGCGGGTGTAATTATACACATCGTTTAGCACATATTATACAAATCAGGTTAAGACTAGAGAAATGCACAGATGGGGCTGGGTTGACCCAAGAGACAGTGAGAGTCTTCTTTCCAGGTGCTGGGCTTTCTGTACTTGTAGCAGACAGAGATCTGGTGGATCTATTCACTCACCTCTAAGGACTGTAATGCGGAGCCTGCTTCCTCTATAGTTAAAGGATAAGTAAACTTTTAGAATAAAATTGATAAGTGTTATTCTAAGCTCTTTTGTCATTTACATTCATTATTTATTTTCTTTTTATTCCAAGATATTAAGGGATACATGTGCTGTTAATATGAATGAATTTTGTTCCAACAGCGCCACCTGCTGGTCAGTTTCTGACCAGTCTGACCACCAAGTAGTCAAGGAAGTTGTCAGGAGAAAGAAAGAGGCTGCTCTGATGTTCTTCTGCTTAGGAAAACAATTAGAAACCTAACCACTGTGCCAATGCAAAAAGCCCAAAAAAATGAGTGATTGCAACCCAAATAATAGAAAATGAGCAATTTCCCAATATTCATTAATTACACATTATAAATGGTTTTAAAGCCATTCATATTTGTTATTGCTGTTTCTTATTCTTATCTCTTTCCGAGTACTGAAACAGTGTAGCAGAAGTCATGTCTCTTCCAGTAGGAGTCAAAACCAGCAGTGCTGGACAATATAAACATGTAGAAAGATGCTGCTTTCAACATCAAATACACATGAGTAACCAGTGAATATTCCAAATAAAACTATAAATGTATTGCTGATCTGTCTGGGCCGCTCTTCTGCCTTCATTGAAAACCACTCGGGTATTGCGCCGCTTAGCAGCAAAAGGCTTTAAGTAAACGAAAAATTCTGTCCGAATAGTAATGTTGTAAATAAAGCTACTGAGTCCGAATGTCACCCCCCCCCCCCCAAGAGATTTTTGCTGCTATGAAAGGAGCCATATAAAGACACAAGGCTGCAGGCTGAGTTATACAGGGAACTCTTGAGTATCACTCATGTATTATAAGGGATAATGTACCCCCTACTGTAAATGATAAGGATATTAGAAGTCACTGAGGGGTTGTTCTGTGACCATATAAAGGCACAAGGCTGCAGGCTGAGTTATACAGGGAACTCTGAGTATCACTCATGTATTATAAGGGATAATGTACCCCCTACTGTAAATGATAAGGATATTAGAAGTCACTGAGGGGATGTTCTGTGACCATATAAAGGCACAAGGCTGCAGGCTGAGTTATACAGGGAACTCTGAGTATCACTCATGTATTATAAGGGATAATGTACCCCCTACTGTAAATGATAAGGATATTAGAAGTCACTGAGGGGTTGTTCTGTGACCATATAAAGGCACAAGGCTGCAGGCTGAGTTATACAGGGAACTCTGAGTATCACTCATGTATTATAAGGAATAATGTACCCCCTACTGTAAATGATAAGGATATTAGAAGTCACTGAGGGGTTGTTCTGTGACCATATAAAGACACAAGGCTGCAGGCTGAGTTATACAGGGAACTCTGAGTATCACTCATGTATTATAAGGGATAATGTACCCCCTACTGTAAATGATAAGGATATTAGAAGTCACTGAGGGGTTGTTCTGTGACCATATAAAGGCACAAGGCTGCAGGCTGAGTTATACAGGGAACTATCACTTGTATTATAAGGGATACTGTACTCCCTGCTGTAAATAAGCGTGAGGATCAGTTGAACTCTGTTAATTTGTAGATTAAATTGATGGGCCCACAGCACATGATAGAATTGTAGCTTAGTCATACTGTTAAGGATGCAGCCACTGTTGTTTTTCATTACATCTTAAAAGGGATCATATCAGCCACTGACAGAGGAGATGATATAAACAAGAATCACAAACACTGGACAATAATGGGTTAACATATTGGACTGAGTGGGATGTTTTGGACTTGGGGGTATGAGTGATTATAAAAATCTACAAGGAATAATGTGAATTTGGAAGACTCATGTACATGATTGGGATACATGTGTTTTCACCACTGTGTTATAGTGTGGGCTTCTTACTAATTCTTGGGTCTTTAATAATCCGGAGAAGATTTTCTCCCCCAGAAAATTGCAATTGACACATTCAGCCAGTAGATGGCGTAGAACCATTTGCTTCACTCATTCACCAACCAAACATCCAGCCAGGGCTGTAACTACAGAGGAAACAGACCCTGCGGCTGCAGGGGGGGCCAGGAGATATTAATGAGCAGTTTTAACATATATTGGTAAAACAAGACAACCTCTGGATATGTTGGGGGCCATATAGAAACAAAGTAGTTTATTATTACAGAGCCTGTTCTATTTCCCTTTAGGGACAACTATAGAGGAGGTAGACTGTGTGACTGCGAGGGGGCTCCACCAGAGCGCTACTTGATAAGCGGCTTCAATATATTACATTTTAGGAAAAATGTCTGCTTGGCAACATTAAGAGGGGCCCTGGGTATGATCCTGGGTGTTATGTCTGTTGCGAACTACAACTCCCAACATGCATGGTTTAGCAAATGATGGAGAAGCGTGTGTGCTAAAGTCTCCCCATGCAGTTTGAAAAAGGGCGGCTGCCACCAATTATAATGCAGGGTTGATGAAAAAGAACATTTGCTCTGGGTCCCCAACATTCCAGGGTCCCCTTGAGTTGAAACAATAATAGCTGAAGGAGTTTTGGACAATCCCTGTGACCCGAAGCCTATCTAAATTGTAAGAGACATCCTTTTATCCCTAATCCAGCTCCACATGCTGATTGGGACCCCTATAACTCATAGAGTTTCCATCTCAATTTGAAAACAGACGGCTGAAAATCCACACAATGTTGTGCTGGTGCACCATTCCGTGCACTCAAGCTCTATCTATCCATCAGTTTAGTAACCAACCCTGTAGCACCGGGATTTTATAGGCATTCAGGATGAGGTGGCAGCTCCGATAGTCTGTTACCACCTTGTCCTGAGGCTTCTGGTTAAAATGTCTTATACAATAAATAACTATAATACGTCTGCTGATAAATATGGATTAATCACAGAGGGAGCTGAGCGGGAGAGGGGAATGCTGAGGAGTGAGGATCAGACATCCACATCAGTCCAGGCCACCTACAAAAATAGGAGAAAAGGGGGTTAAAGTTGTATGTGAGGCATTTGTACTCTGTATTATATAGCAGGGCCGGAATTAGGGGGGGGCAGCAGAGGCATGTGGTTGGGGTGCAGTTTGGATGGTGGTGGATGCAAGAAAGCAAGTGAGCAAGCCAATGGGTAGGAATGTGGGTTACCTGTGGCAAGGGGTGAGGGTGCAAGGTGGATGGTTCCTTGGGGGCCTAAGTTGCCTTCGGAGCCAGTAATGCTTGGCCCAACTCTACTCTTGCTTTTTATTGGCTCTACCAACTTTGTCCTTCTGTCCAGTAGTGTAACCAATGGGCACCAGCCCCCTTGCAAAATAATTTCTGGAGGGGCCCCATAGCAACCAATCACCCCCACTCACATTATGAGGAAGTTAAAAAGTGGCTGGGGAGGGTAAGATTTCTGCCTCTGTCCTCTAAAGCCATATAAACATTCCATAGGAATGTGGCTCCACCCAAATATTGCTGCATTGCCCCAATACTTCAAAGGGAACTCAATCCAAATTTGTTTATGCACATCTATATAATAGAGATGCACGATCATGTTCAGACAAAACTCTTAGTCATGTGACCACTAAATTTGCATATGCAAGTAGGGGTTTGTATTTTAAATTTGTATTCGGCCAATTTTTTTGAAAGGAATATCTGGTATTCTGCTGAATCCCCAAATTATGCATTTGGTGCACCTGTTGTTCTTTAGCTATTCGGTCTAGTGCTGCACAGAACCTGGGGGCAGTTACCTGGCTTTTGCAGGACACTTCACCCCCTTGAGGGGTACAGGCTTGTTTTCTGCACCCCAAAAGCTGTGATGAAGATATTGATTAGCACGGTGAGAAAGACCAATCCCATGGCCACGTTATTCAGCCAATTGAGCTGTGGCTGCTTGGAAATGTCATTCAGGTTTTTACAAGCTGCAGAATAAAGAAAAGGAAAAGATTAGCACCTGAGTATCAGTAATGACCTATAGGGGCAGTGCTTACCAATGATAATGAGTGGAATACCAATAATGACCTATAGGGGCAGTGCTTATTAACGATGATGAGTAGAATACCAATAATGACCCATAGGGGCAGTGCTTATTAACGATGATGAGTAGAATACCAATAATGACCCATAGAGGCAGTGCTTACCAACAATGATGAGTAGAATACCAATAATGACCCATAGAGGCAGTGCTTATTAACGATGATGAGTAGAATACCAATAATGACCCATAGAGGCAGTGCTTACCAAAGATGATGAGTAGAATACCAATAATGTCCCATAGAGGCAGTGCTTACTAACAATGATGAGTAGAATACCAATAATGACCCATAGAGGCAGTGCTTACCAACGATGATGAGTAGAATGCCAATAATGACCCATAGAGGCAGTGCTTACTAACGATGATGAGTAGAATACCAATAATGACCCATAGAGGCAGTGCTTACCAAAGATGATGAGTAGAATGCAACACTCAAAGGTGAGAATCCTTCCTCAGGCTGCAGTGAGTGGCAAAAAGCCACTTTTTGTAATTTTAAGAGCCGAATTTCTGGGTTTTAATACTAATAATGACCTATAGGGAATGATAGGGGCAGTTCTTACCAATGAAGAGTTGAATAATAATGATGACCTATAAGGGCAGTGCTTACCAATGATGATGAGTAGAACACAAATAATGACCTATAGGGGCAGTGCTTACCAATGATGATGAGTAGAATCCCAATGAGGACCTGTAGGACCAGTGAGATACTGATGAGAGTTATGAGGGTGATATAGTAGGTGAAAGAGTGGCCCTGTTCCAAGACAGCCTTTAGCTGTGCTGTGTTTGCGATGAATAGCGCCACATCCAGCATGCTCTCTGCCAGGCTCTTCTTGGTGGCATAACGGTTAATATTTAAAGCTGACCCTCTCTCCCTTCTTCTATTATCCACCTGGGTTGGGAATAAGAAACAAAGTCAGTTTTGATATGCTGTTCATTTTCCTTATATGCAAACCAAACAGTTAAGAAGTTAGAAACTTGGAGTTTTTTCAATTTCACTCTTTAATGAAAGCAAAGGGATAGCATGTTTAGTGCAAGCCCTACGGAATGAAGTCATTTTAAACTAGGGGCTGTCCTGGCCCTTTAAGGTTGCTCTTAGTACAACAAATAGTACAGACAGTTTGTCTTTGTATATATATATATATATATATATATATATATATATATATATATATATATATATATATATATATATATATACACACACACACACAACCCCCAAGTTACTGGGATCCTGTTGAAGGCTGGTATATGTTACATAATTGCATGAATTTAGTTTTTTGGGATCTCTCTGTACAGACTATGAGCAAACTTAGGGACTGTTCCTGCTGAATTGTGCTTAGTACAGGGAATACCTATGCTGCCATAGTTTTATGGGATCTCTCTGTACAGACTATGAGCAAACTTAGGGGACTGTTCCTGCTGAATTGTGCTTAGTACAGGGAATACCTATGCTGCCATAGTTTTATGGGATCTCTCTGTACAGACTATGAGCAAACTTAGGGGACTGTTCCTGCTGAATTGTGCTTAGTACAGGGAATACCTATGCTGCCATAGTTTTATGGGATCTCTCTGTACAGACTATGAACAAACTTAGGGGCTGTTCCTGCTGAATTGTGCTTAGTACAGGGAATACCTATGCTGCCATAGTTTTATGGGATCTCTCTGTACAGACTATGAGCAAACTTAGGGGCTGTTCCTGCTGAATTGTGCTTAGTACAGGGGAATACCTATGCTTTGGGTGTGATTGGCGCGGGAGGCAATAAACATATTTTTGAAGGGCAGCAGGGGTTCATAGCATGGCACTGGACCTTTCTGTAGCCCGTTCTCTGATCTGGTCCCTTTGCTCTGAAACCACATTGTATATCATTAACAGGCTGGATAAAAAGCACTTTGAGACTAGGCAGCTAGAAGTGGTGGTGGGTGGTGAATGATTTCAATATTCTATTGAGAGGAAGGGTGGGACAGGGAGAATTAGGGTGCACCAGGAGTCATTAATCACTCACTAATTACAACAATATCGCTAATGATGATAAAAGTAGCAACATGTAGCATCAGATGCCCTCATGTTTGGGTGAATCCTTTGCTCTGCCCCAGTGCAAACCTGAGCCCCGGACTGAAATATCTAGTGACAAATCAGCAGCGAGCTTTTATTGATATAGTGCTGGTAATATAATGCAATGTAACATCCGATTGGTCACTACATAACTATCATAGTCTGGTCACACTGCTGATCTGCCCCAGCCATGCCCCATAATGCCAAACCCTGCCGGTAACCTACTAAAATTACACCCAGTCACTGCAATCCCCCCACCCTTCCTGACTGGTTATTGTGTCTCTTGGGGCCCCACTTTTCCACAGGGTCCCTGATTTGGTTACCACCTGTATCCCCTTCATGGCAGCCCTGCTCACACTAGCAATTTTGTTGAATGCCATCGCAGGGGGTCATGATGATGATGGGATATGAACGGGGGAATGATGGGATGTGAGTGCAGAACAGGGCAATGATGGGGTGTGATTGCGGAACAGGGGAATGATGGGATGTGAGTGCGGAACAGGGGAATGATGGGATGTGAGTGCGGAACAGGGGAATGATGGGATGTGAGTGCGGAACAGGGGAATGATGGGATGTGAGTGCGGAACAGGGGAATGATGGGATGTGAGTGCGGAACAGGGGAATGATGGGATGTGAGTGCGGAACAGGGGAATGATGGGATGTGAGTGCGGAACAGGGGAATGATGGGTGTGAGTGCGGAACAGGGGAATGATGGGAGTATAACAAACAGAGTCAGTGGAAAGGAGAAAGTGCAGAGTAAGGTTTCCTAGTCGTGTCCTTCGGAATTTGCTCACTAGACCCCAGTGAAGGGTCAGTGAAGGTCAAAGGAATCCCTTAGAAGTATTATTTCTTATTCATGAAGCCCGAGAGATTAATCTCCAGCTCCCGACATCTGGGGGAAATCAGGAATTCTCTGCAATTTGCCAAACAAAGCGGAAATTCCATTGAGGAGAAGAGACAGAGAAGCTTTCAGAGGAGGTAAAGGGGAAGAAACATCACATTAAACAATAAGGGAAAAATGCTAAACTTTGGGACTACTAGACAATTCTCCAACCTCCAGGTTCCTGTGGGATTCTGGGAATTGTAGTTCAACAGACAGAATCAGTAGTTGGTAGTGATTGTAATAATGTGTTGTATATGGAAGTGGTACTGGGATTGGGCCCCCGTTGGAACTTTCCCTGTAGATGGAAACAGGAGAATCCCCATGGGGAGGGGTCAGAGGCCTTATTGCAAATATAAACACTGTGACCCCCCGCAGTGCCCTCCTCCCTATGTGTGTGATGAGACGAGAGATGAGAATTAGATCATAAGCCTTTGGGGGGAGCACAGGAGAAAGTAGAAGGATCACATGGGGGGTGAGATGAGATCATGCCTTGGAATTTGAAGTACACAGCCCCCCCCCCAAGAGAGCCCCTATTAGTAATTATGGTTAGGGGCGATCCTGGGGCAGACCAGATGTGCATCACTAGTATAATAAGTACAATAACACTCTCTGCACTAGTGCAGCTGAATTTCCTGGTTAAAACCCAAATATTTGGCTTACTACTCTCATTATTCCACAGTTACAGCCCCACCCTGACACCACCTTGTCTCATCAGACACATTTTCCCATAGTCACAGCACTCCCTCTAATATTATCATCTTGCCTTACTAGACCCACTATCCCACAGTTATAATCCTCCCCCTGACACCATCTTGCCTTATTATACCCACTATACTCTAAACTCCCCCAAACAAGTCATTTGTGGAGCACTGCCTTAAACGGTTGTTCTATGTGGCCCCAGAAACTGTAGGGCCCAAGTCTGGCCTCCCTGCTCTACATGGAGAGAAGTTTGTGAGGGCGGCAGAAGGAAGGGAGAGACGGAGGTGATGGGGGACAAGAAGGGAACTGGAGTAGAGGGGGTAAGAGTGGGGGTGGGCTGCAAGACAAGCGAGGGGCCCCTGGGACAGTCATTATCCAAATCCCATCCTGTTGGGGTGAATACCTGGAAGTTGCCTCTTTATACACAAGTGTGAGTGACGTGACATTCTACACAAACATTCTACATAACCTGAGGGGCTGGGGGAGGAGGAGAGGGGATAATTGTTCCCATGCCCGAGGGCTACTTACCTCCATGCTGATCCTCTCGCCCTCTGTCCCCAAATCTGTCTGCTGCTCCAGCTGAGTGTCTGGCTAAGAGCAATGTTATGGGTAGGGGCACAGCTGGGCACACACATGGGACTCCATCCAGGGGGCAGTGAGAGAGGGGGATCAGCACACAGATTGCTCATTGTCTGCCCATAGTAGCACTTACACATACAACACCTCTCTGGCAGCCTCTGTGTGTTTGTGCCCTGAGATCCAATCAGTTTGTTAGTGGAGGACCAATGGGACGCAGTTTCTCTTTTAAACAACTAGGCCCTGTCCTACAATAAAGCAAAACAGAACTGCTTCTGTTATACAGATAGCTAGAATCTCAGCTGCCATAAAGCAGGACAGGGCTGCTGCTTACAATGGGGATCAGATAATCTGTGCAGCCACTGAGACAGAATGTTCTGTTATACAGATAGCTAGAATCTCAGCTGCCATAAAGCAGGGCAGGACTGCTGCTTACAATGGGGATCAGATAGGATCTGTGCAGCCACTGGGACATAATGTTCTGTTATACAGATAGCTAGAATCTCAGCTGCCATAAAGCAGGACAGGACTGCTGCTTACAATGGGGATCAGATAGGATCTGTGCAGCCACTGGGACAGAATGCTCTGTTATACAGATAGCCAGAATCTCAGCTGCCATAAAGCAGGACAGGACTGCTGCTTACAATGGGGATCAGATAGGATCTGTGCAGCCACTGGGACAGAATGCTCCTGTTATACAGATAGCTAGAATCTCAGCTGCCATAAGCAGGACAGGACTGCTGCTTACAATGGGGATCAGATAGGATCTGTGCAGCCACTGGGACAGAATGTTCTGTTATACAGATAGCTAGAATCTCAGCTGCCATAAAGCAGGACAGGGCTGCTGCTTACAATGGGGATCAGATAATCTGTGCAGCCACTGAGACAGAATGTTCTGTTATACAGATAGCTAGAATCTCAGCTGCCATAAAGCAGGGCAGGACTGCTGCTTACAATGGGGATCAAGAATAGGATCTGTTGGGGATCAGATAGGATCTGTGCAGCCACTGGGACAGAATGCTCTGTTATACAGATAGCAGAATCTCAGCTGCCATAAAGCAGGACAGGACTGCTGCTTACAATGGGGATCAGATAGGATCTGTGCAGCCACTGGGACAGAATGCTCTGCTTATACAGATAGCCTAGAATCTCAGCTGCCATAAAGCAGGACAGGACTGCTGCTTACAATGGGGATCAGATAGGATCTGTGCAGCCACTGGGACAGAATGTTCTGTTATACAGATAGCTAGAATCTCAGCTGCCATAAAGCAGGACAGGACTGCTGCTTACAATGGGGATCAGATAGGATCTGTGCAGCCACTGGGACAGAATGCTCTGTTATACAGATAGCTAGAATCTCAGCTGCCATAAAGCAGGACAGGACTGCTGCTTACAATGGGGACCAGACAGGATCTGTGCCACTGTGCTGTTTATTTTAGTATTCAGCCCCCACACTTCAGCATTCTGTAGAACCACCTTTTGCAGAAATAGCCTTATGTCCTTTGGGGTAATTATGTACATACATTTTGGACCATCCTTGAAGGCCATGCCCTGCAGTTGGAGGTATGTGAGACTATATAGAATACAGGTGAATAAAAAACAGATGGATCCAGGCAGAATAACCAGTCTAACCATCATGTGACTCACTGCAGGACACCTGTTTTCATGGCAGACAAATATAAGGAGCACCTGTGTGTCTGACCAGAAGAGGAACATTATACTGACCAGGTCAATTCAATTCATGACAATTCATGTTTTGCGTGACACTTCCTAAAGTTTGCAGGAAACCATTCCACCATAACTTTTCCATTTTCTTTCCTTGGGTGCCAGACGGCTGAAGGGTTGTCAGGACGTGTCTGTTTGCGGCGGGGGCCCAGGACAGAATTTATAAAAATGAGACCATCCAACCTGTGGCCCAGCAGCAGTTTTGGAACTCTGGCCATACACAGAGATGCCCACTTTGAGGTTGGCGATTTCGGGCTGATCCGATTGTGGGCCCAATGATTGGATCCCAATTCACCGAATACGGGCGGTCTAATTGCAAGACTGCATCAACGAACAGATGCGGCCACGATCCGACTGGATTTTTAGTCCTGTCTGATCGAGATCTGGAGACTTTCAGTCTGTCTGCAGCTTTTATAGGCCCGTGTATGGGGGCCTTAGATCCAAGTTATCTAATGGTTATTAGTGGGTTCAAGGAGTTGTAATTTGATGAAAGCTGAAGGACAGCAGGTTGGGTGAGACTAATCTTGCTCCACTGCCTCTGTCTTACCCTCCTATCAGCATGGAGCCTTACTGTCACCATTTTGCCCCACTGTTACCATCTTGCACTAATATTGCCATCTCACTTTGCTTCTTGCTCCTCTGTTACCATCTTTCCCTACTGTCTCCATCCTGCCATATTGTCACCATCTTTCCCTACTGTCTTCATTATTCCCTACTGTCCCCACCTTGCCCTACTGTCTCTATCTTGCCCTACTGTCACCATCTTGTTCTACTGTCTCCATCTTTCTTTACTGTCCCCGTCTTAACCTAATGTCTCCATCTTACCCTGCTGACTCCATTATTCCCTACTATCCCAATCTTGCCCTTTTGTCACCATCTTGTTCTACTGTCCCCATCTTGCCCTATTGTCTCCATTATTCTCTACTGCCCCCATCTTATCCTACTGTCTTCATTATTCCCTACTGTCCCCACCTTGCCCTACTGTCTCTATCTTGCCCTACTGTCTCCATCTTGTTCTACTGTCTCCATCTTTCTTTACTGTCCCCAACTTGCCCTACTGTCTCCATCTTGCCCTACTGTCGCCATCTTGTTCTACTGTTGCCATCTTGTTCTAATGTCTCCATCTGTCTTTACTGTCCCCAACTTGCCCTACTGTCTCCATCTTGCCCTACTATCGCCATCTTGTTCTACTGTCTCCATCTTTCTTTACTGTCCCCACCTTAACCTAATGTCTCCATCTTACCCTGCTGTCTCCATTATTCCCTACAATCCCCATTTTGCCCTTTTTGTCACCATCCTGTTCTACTGTCCCCATCTTGCCCTATTGTCTTCATTATTCCCTACTGGTCCGATCTAGCCCTATTGTCTCCATCTTGTTCTACTATCTCTGCCTTGTTTTTAGGGATGCACCAGGCCTCTGAACTTACCCAAGTAGCTTAGGCACCCCAGGCAACCCATGTGTGGAAGAGTCAGCTGTAGAAATATGGATGTCCTGACTCCAATTCAAACTAGGCCCTGACATTTCCAGAGGCCCCCTACAGGCCCAGTATAAAGTAATAGTCTATGGAACTCTACAGCAGCCCCTCTGGCATTAGCATACAATGTGCCCCCCAAAAGTAGCAGTTACACAGACAGGCCTCTGCTGCCTAATTCTATGTCCGACCCCCTCTAAAATGCCTTAAAGGGGTTGTTCACCTTTGAGATAACTTTTATGATGTAGAGAGGGATATTCTGAGACAATTTGCAATTGGTTTTCATTTATTATTATTTAAGGTTTTTGAGTTATTTAGCTTTTGATTCAGCAGCTCTTTAATTTGCATTTTAAGCAATCTGGTTGCCATTCCCCTAGCAACCATGCACTGATTTGAATAAGAGACATTAATATCAATAGGAGATGGCTGAATAGAAAGATGAGCAATAAAAAATAGCAATAACAATACATTTGTAGTCTTACAGAGTGTTTGCTTTTGAGAAGGGAGTCAGTGACCCCCCCATTGAAAGAGTCAGAAAAAGAAGGCAAATAATTCAAAAAGTATAAAAAAGAAATAATAAAGGCTAATTGAAAAGTTGGTTAGAAATGGCCATTCTACAACATACTAAAAGTTAATTAAAAGGTGAACAACCCCTTTAACGACCCAAGCACATCTACATTTTGTGGGAAGTATTTCCTTTATCCCTGAATTATAACTCGCAGCCCACCTGGGAGCTGAGCTCCAGCAGTAACTTTTGGGCAACCTATGGTTAAGCGACAAACATGTCTAGATTGAGATTCCAAATGATATATGGCAGCTCTACATGGGTTCTGATAACACAACAGGAGACTAAATGAAATCTGCCAGACATTCAAACAATAATGGATTCTTAAACAAGACAGAAGCACGGCGGATCTCCCCAGCTGCCTGTTCCAGTTACAACGGGCAGGCCTCCATCTCCGTGCCATAACAGATGCCGTAGCCTTGGGTGCTCCATTTTCCAAACCATTAATTCATAAATTAAGTTCTTACTCTGCCTGGTATCTGACCCACAGATCTAAATGAGTGTGTGAACGCTGAGGGCTGGACAGCTCTGGATAGAAGCATTGGTTAGTCATTAGCAAAGGCTCTGAAAAGAGTCACAGAACCAGTGATGGCTTTAGACTATTGGATACATGGCCGGCATCAGGGGGGGCACCGGGGGTACAACTGTGCCAGGCCCGGACCTGAAGGGGGGCCCGGCTTTGCTGCAGTTTTCAAATACGTGATGCCCCTTGGAACTGCTAAAGTTATGAAAAGAGCTGAATTGCTGAAGACTCAAAGCTGCAAAAAGGCCCGAAGTTTAACTGCTAAAGCTGCAAAAAGACCCGAAGACACGAAAGGAGCTGTAGCTGAAGACCTGAAACCACAAAAAGCCGCAAAGCCGCGAATGGAGCTGAAGCTGAATACCCAAAGCCGAGAAAAGACCTAAAGCCACGAATGGAGCCAAAGTTGAAGACCTAAAGCTGCGAAAAGATCCGAAGCCATGAAAGGAGCTGAAGCTGAAGACCCAAAGCTGCGAAAAGACCCAAAGCTGCGAAAAGACCCAAAGCCACAAATAGAACCGAATCTGAAGACCTGAAGCCGTGAAAAGACTCGAAGAAACGAAAGGAGCCGAAGCTGAAGACCTGAAGCCGCGAAAAGATCCGAAGCCACAAAAGGAGCCCAAGTTGAAGACTTGAAGCCGTGAAAAGACCCAAAGCCACGAATGGAGCTGAAGCTGAAGACCTGAAGCCGTGAAAAGACCAAAAGCCACGAAAGGAGCCGAAGAAGCTGAACAAGAACCTAAGGTAAGTTCCACTGAAGTTTTAGGGGGCCCTGACCACCAGTGTTTTTTTAGATGTAGGTCAGGAGGCAGGCAGGTCTCAGGCAGGTAATGGGTCTGGATTGGTGGGGCCCACAAGGGCTGGGCCTACTTGGTTGTTTCCTGTGACCCACTGGCCCAGTATGACCTTGCAAATATGGCCCCAAAATAATCTCCCCCCCCCACCAATATCTCTGCGGAGTTTGTTCACCAAATCAACCAAGTTTCGTGGAAAATCTCATCAGCCCTTATAAGATCTAACGGTTGGCCTTAAGGCCTGCTGTTTGGATCAACCTGAACTGGCTGGTTAACTAGTGTAAGACCAGTTTTAGCCGCTTGGACCAAGAGTAGACAATTCCTTCCCATTCACTTTTGTGCCCAGAAGTCCAGCCCAGATAAATACATATTATAAATAGGGCTTGGTTAGATGTCTACATGGCACTTGGTTGATAGGATGGCATTGGGGTGCAGGGAATCCAATAGTGAAGCACAATTGTATGTTATTGTGTTATCTAGATGGCCAACAAGAACCTTTAAACCCACTCTAGTCCACAAGCCATACACAATTATGTGCCAACTAAATAAAATATCGACAGATTTTTTTTTTTAGATCAATCCCATGCCATGCCCTGATGCCCGTGCACTTTCCTTTGAAAATTGGGGAACATTTTCCCTTTAATACTGAGTTCTACTTACAATATGGGTCATTCTTAATTAACAGAGAACCCAATATTTTTCAGCACGTGTTGTGGTGTCATCGATGATGTAAATAAAGTAGAATACTAGAGTCCAGACAGCGTGTTTCTGTTTGGGTCCTGTCTGTGCCTGCCTCTGCTTGGCTGACGCTATGAGACACACAAATCAGTTGGGCACAAGTCCAGTTCTTCACCAGCTGCACTCGCCATTCAGCACATAAAGGAAAGTCTGTCTGATTGTGTTCACAGTGCCCCCTGCCTTAGTAGCAAAGGATTTGCACCCAGGGGACTCTTTCTACAGATTACAGTGATGGTGAACAATAAAGGCACCAAACACCTATTTTGTTTCTCAGACAGACAATTTATAATTATCCCTTATAATACATGAGTGATACTTAGAGTTCCCTGTATAACTCAGCCTGCAGCCTTGTGCCTTTATATGGTCACAGAACAACCCCTCAGTGACTTCTAATATCCTTATCATTTACAGTAGGGGGTACATTATCCCTTATAATACACAAGTGATACTCAGAGTTCCCTGTATAACTCAGCCTGCAGCCTTGTGCCTTTATATGGTCACAGAACAACCCCTCAGTGACTTCTAATATCCTTATCATTTACAGTAGGGGGTACATTATCCCTTATAATACACAAGTGATACTCAGAGTTCCCTGTATAACTCAGCCTGCAGCCTTGTGCCTTTATATGGTCACAGAACAACCCCTCAGTGACTTCTAATATCCTTATCATTTACAGTAGGGGGTACATTATCCCTTATAATACATGAGTGATACTCAGAATTCCCTGTATAACTCAGCCTGCAGCCTTGTGCCTTTATATGGTCACAGAACAACCCCTCAGTGACTTCTAATATCCTTATCATTTACAGTAGGGGGTACATTATCCCTTATAATACATGAGTGATACTCAGAGTTCCCTGTATAACTCAGCCTGCAGCCTTGTGCCTTTATATGGTCACAGAACAACCCCTCAGTGACTTCTAATATCCTTATCATTTACAGTAGGGGGTACATTATCCCTTATAATACATGAGTGATACTCAGAGTTCCCTGTATAACTCAGCCTGCAGCCTTGTGCCTTTATATGGTCACAGAACAACCCCTCAGTGACTTATAATATCCTTATCATTTACAGTAGGGGGTACATTATCATCAGTTATACGCTGTATCTGTTCTCTGGTTTTTAAATCCAAAAATAAGTAACAGATATGCGTGGAACTGAAGGGGTTAAACCATGGCCCGCTGGCCGCTCACTCCTCCTCTCGCCTATAGGGAGTAAATGGCATAAAGCTTGTGTTGTGGATATTCCATGGTAATCCCTGATCAGATGGTGGAGACAACTGCTGTTGGACGCATCACCATCTGAGTCTGCTCCAGCTCCTTCCTTCATGTCTGACACACGGGTAGAGAAGCTGGCGTCATGTTTTATGAAGGTCATTCTTCCTCTCTCTTTCCCATTGACTAAAACAGCAATTTGACAGGTTTCCGGTGGCAAATAGTCAAAGTTGAGTTCTTAAGGGCCAGAGTATGATAAATCTTGAAAATCAATTTTTGAAAAAAAAAACTTGAATTATTATTATTATTATTAACATGTATTTATATAGCGCCAACATATTGCGTAGCACTGTAAAGTAAATGTGATTATACAACTACATCACATGCATTACATATATAGAATATATGGAGTAACAAACATCACAATCAATACAGGTACAAAGAGGTGAGGAAGGCCCTATGCATAGGCATACAGTCTAAAGGGAAGGGAGTAATACACAAGGTGTGGGAGTGGGCAAGATCGAAGTAAGTGGGTGAGAAATGTGGTATTGTATGTGGTGTTGGGTTCGGTAGTTAAGCAGAGTGAGGGTAGGCTTCTCGAAAGAAGTGCGTTTTCAGAGATTTCTTGAAAGCAGAAAGGTTGGGAGAAAGAGGGACAGACCGTGGGAGAGAGTTCCAGAGGAGGGGTGCAGCCCTTCCAAAGTCTTGAATGCGAGCATGTGAGGAGGTAATGAGAGAAGAGTTGAGTAGCAGGTCAGTAGAGGAGCGTAGTAAGCGAGTGGGTGAGTATATAGAGATGAGTTCAGAGATGTAGGGTGGGGCAGAGTTGTGAAGTGCTTTGAAAGTCAGTGTCATTAATTTGAATTTCATTCTGAAAGGTAACAGAAGCCAGTGCAGGGATTGACAGAATGGTGAGGCAGAGGAGGAGCGGTTGCTGAGGTGTATGAGCCTCGCAGCAGTGTTCATTATGGACTGGAGAGGTGACAGTCTCTGGAGGGGGAGGCCAATTAAAAGAGAGTTGCAGTAGTCTAGACGCGATATAATGAGAGAGTGAATAAGAATTTTGGCAGCGTCTTGGGTGATAAATGATGGTATTTTGGATATGTTCCTTAGGTGGAAGTGACATGATTTAATAAGTGACTGGATGTGAGGAGTGAATGACAGGGCAGAATCTAGGATAACCCCAAGGCACCGGGCCTGGGGAGAGGGGGTGATAGTGGAATTGTTAACTATGATGGATACTTCCGGGATGTTACTGGTGTTAGTTGGAGGAAAGAGAACCATTTCAGTTTTAGAGAGGTTTGAATCAAATTTTGACAATTCCCTAGTCAAATTTGGCCATAAAAAAACTTCACTTTGACCTTGATAAATCTGCCCAAAAGTGAAAAATACATGTAAATGCAGCTTGTGCCTGCCTTTGCTTGCCCTTTTAATTGGGTACAGTATAGGACTGGGATGCCAGGGGCCCACCAGAAAACCTTATACCATGTGCCCACTTTCCAAACAATTATTCCTCCTCTCATCACTCAACCTCTTTATTCTACTAGTGTAGCCTTAATCTACTTTCTCTATTATTTCAGCCACTTCTAGTTTCCCTTCCAGGTTAAGCTTCCAGCGTTACTGTTTCTTTAGGGCAGAGACACACGCTCAGATTTGGCAGCGGGATGGCACTCGGAGCAATTCGTTTTCCGAAGTCGCCCGAAGTTTCTTTGTGAGGCTATCTCCTATAGAAGGCAGGGAGGAGAAATTGAGCGTTGCATGATGGATCATTGCCATGTCACCGTTTCTGAAGAGGAGAATCTCTAAGTTATTTCTTAATAAAGACTTTGTGAATTTTAAGTTAAAAGTGTCTTGGTGGTTTTTTTTTTTCCATTACCGGTAAGTAGAAACTAATTTCTTTAAAATAAATCTTTATGTTACTGGTCCTTTAACCCCGTCCCAGTCCGACGCTAGAGCAGTGAACTGGGGGAGCTCAGTCTGAAGGACATTTAGGGTGAAATTTGGGGAGTCTCCTAGTTAATCCTTGAGTCCGAGCTTGAAGGATCATTAGGGTAAAATTAGTGTCTAAAGGGGTGGGTTCACCTTCAGGTTACTTTTTATTATGTTATAGAATGTCCAATTCTTAGCAACTTTTCAATTGGTCTTCATTCCCCCCCCCCCAGTTCCTGAATTATGTGCCTTCCCCTCCTAATTCTTTCCAGCCAAAATAAAATGACTGCTCTTTGAGGCTACAGTTGTATTGTTATTGTTACTTTTTATTGTCTTTAGGTCCTCCTCTATTCTTATACAGGTATGGGAAACCCATAATCCAGAAAACTCCGAATTATGGAAAGGCCGTCTCCCATAGGGGCAAATTCACTAAGCCGCGAAGCGCCGAACGCTAGCGTTAATTCGCTAGCGTTTGGCATTTTCGCTACTGCGCAAATTCACTAACGAACGCTGGCGTAGTTTCGCTAGTGTTACTTCGCAACCTTACGCCAGGCGAAGTTTCGCTAGCGACGAAACTACGCAAATTCACTAACTTGCGCAGTGTACTGAACGCTACCTTTTACGCTAGACTTCCTTCGCCACCTCAGACCTGGCGAAGCGCAATAGAGTAGATAGGGATTGTTTAAAAAAAAGTCAATTTTTTTTCTAAGTCCCAAAAAACGCTGGCGTGTTTTCTACATGATGGCTGATAGGCTGAAAAAGATCGAAAAATTTTTGGGGCTCCCCTTCCTCCCCCCTACATTTTCTGACTCATGGCAACTTACCTATACAGTGGGCACATGTGTAGGGCAAAATAAAATTTTTTTTTGCTGATTTGAAGGTTTTCTAGGCATTTGTAGTGCAGATACGTATTCCTCCATTGAAATTTGAATTTCGCGCCGTATGCAAATTAGCCTTCGCTAGCGTAACTTCGCTTTATATAGCGAATCAACGCTAGCGCATCTCCGCAACCTTACGCTACCCCTGTGCGCAACTTCGGATTTTAGTGAATTTGCGGAGCCCTGGCGAAACTACGCCTGGCGAAGTGCTGCGAAGTTGCGCCTGGCGCAACGTCGCATCTTAGTGAATTTGCCCCATAGACTCCAATAATCAAAAATGTTTAAAATGATTTCCTTTGTCTGTGTTATAATAAAACAGTTGCTTGTACTTGATCCCAATTAAGATATAATTAATCCTTATTGGAAGCAAAACCAGCCTATTGGGTTTATTTAAGGTTTGCATGATTTAAGGTATGAAGAAAAAAAATCCATTATCCAAAAAACGCCAGATCCCAAGCATTTTGGATAACAGGTCCCATGCCTGTACTACATGTTGGAGGGAAATGAATACAGCAAACCTATTTCTAAACTTGAATTACAGGAATAAAGAACAAGTTCAGAGAGAAAATGCGCCGCCGTGTCGATACTAAGAAAACATTGGAATAGCAGAATAAATAACGCCGTACGTCAGTCATGTGAATGTTTGTGGGTGCCTGCCTGGCAGCTCTCCATAACCTGCTCGTACACAAACTATTTGCAGATGGATCCTGCGTGTCCTTTATCTCAGATAAAGGGAATTCCATTTGTTGTGGGTCCAGCAGAAACAGGCAGACATCACCTTCATGTTATCTTCAAGACGCAACACTTTGCAATATTTTTATAATAAAGAGTGGTTTTCACTTAAATTAAAATACGAGGTTTTATTGAAGCCGAGCGAGGTGCTTCATTCACCCAAGAGCGTAAAAAGGGAAAGTGCAGCATGGGTGCATTGACGTAGCCTTAAATAAAGGCTGAATCTGTTCAAACTCAGGACACCTGGATCAAAAAGCTGAAAATGATCCTGAGTCAGACAAAGGACTGGGGCAGATATGTTAATCTCTGACTTCCCAAGCCAAAAGGCCTACAGGAGGCAAGGATCTTCAGGCCAGGGGTCTCTTTATCTGAACCATCCCACCTGAAGGTATATAAGGAGTCAGGAACCCAGCTGGAACTCCGGAGAGGTCCACAAAATCTTTGAGTCTATGGGGGGGATTTAAGGGGGAGAAGGAGCTTATTTGCGTTAAATCCTGAGTCTTCCCAGCAAGGATGGTTGTACTTGCAGGGAGTTGTATGGGGGTTCCAGTTGGATGGTTGTACTTGCTGGGAGTTGTATGGGGGTTCCAGTTGGATGGTTGTACCTGCTGGGAGTTGTATGGGGGTTCCAGTTGGATGGTTGTACTTGCTGGAAGTTGTATGGGGGTTCCAGTTGGATGGTTGTACTTGCTGGGAGTTGTATGGGGGTTCCAGTTGGATGGTTGTACTTGCTTGAAGTTGTATGGGGGTTCCAGTTGGATGGTTGTACTTGCTGGAAGTTGTATGGGGGTTCCAGTTGGATGGTTGTACTTGCTGGGAGTTGTATGGGGGTTCCAGTTGGATGGTTGTACTTGCTGGGAGTTGTATGGGGGTTCCAGTTGGATGGTTGTACTTGCTGGAAGTTGTATGGGAGTTCCAGTTGGATGGTTGTACTTGCTGGAAGTTGTATGGGGGTTCCAGTTGGATGGTTGTACTTGCTGGGAGTTGTATGGGGGTTCCAGTTGCAACTCCCAGCAAGTACAACCATCCAACTGGAATCCCCATACAACTCCCGGCAAGTACAACCATCCAAACCAAACTCCCATCAATCACCCCTTATACAAGACTTAGCCCCGCCCCCGTTAACTCCCAGCACCTCTCCATACAACTCTCATATATTTATTTATCAGCCTTAACGCAGAAAACCAGACAGACATAAACCCGCAGATATTAAACTGCTTCTCGGCTCAATGAGAGCATCTCGGGGGGCAAAAACACCGCAGGTAACACGTTTGCCGCCCGCTCTAGCTTTAAATTTGAATCCGCCCACGTGACGGTGACACCGCCCGGCCATGATCACATGTGCGTGACGTCACGGGGGGAACTAATCGGCACTAGGAACTAGCCGCAACCTGAGCTTTCAGGCATTTGACGGAGAGTTTTGAAGGGGGGAAGAGGAGCCTGAAGTATCCGGTTTGTGTCGCAGCCGCCGGTGAGGGGGGAAGGATTTGTGTCAGAGCCGGCGGCGGGTGTTTGATTGACGCTTTTGTTTCCCCCGAGGCCTGTCAGACGTTCCCTCATTCTTGGCCTGTAGTTTTCCCTCTTCCCATGTCCCCTCCGCAGCATGGCCGGTGAGCTCCGCCCGTGGGAGCCAGAACATTCCCCTCCGCTGCCCGTGCAGGGCCCAGACCCCGGCTCTGTGTAAAGCTCAGTCCCACGAGCAGTTTCCGCTCTCGGCTCAGACGATGTCTTCCGTGGCCGGCAGCCTGGCCCCCCCTCGCCCCACTAATGGCTCCAGCTCTGACACTTCAGTCGGGGGTCGCCTGGTGCCCGGGGAGGAAAGCGAAGAGCGACCCGAGGAATTCCGGCGCCGGCGTCACACTATGGACAAGGACAAGGCTGAACATCGCTTTTTCCGCCGCAGCGTCATCTGCGATTCCAACGCTACAGCCCTGGAGCTTCCCTCCAACCAGAGCATCCTGGGCTCCCCTCCCGAGTCCCAGACCGGCCTGCAAGTGCTTGTAGCCTGGGACAGCTCTGTGGGGGCCCCTGTAGCCCAGCCAGTGATAGAGCCCGCCAGGGAAGTCTTTCCTGACTCCGCCGAGCAGCCTCCGCGGATCCCAGAGGCACAGCAACAGCACAGAGGATCCGCGGAGGCGGAGAAAGCCCCTAAGCCAATGAGCGAGCAGCCCGAGGAGGAGAGCGCCAGGACACTGCAGGAAAAACTCGCTGATGAGAACGAGGAGCTGGAGACCAAGGCGGTGGGATTCTCCCCGGATGGCAGGTTTCTAAAGTTCGATATCGAGATCGGAAGAGGATCTTTCAAAACGGTTTATAAAGGGCTCGATACGGAGACGACTGTGGAGGTGGCCTGGTGTGAACTGCAGGTGAGAGACGGGGGCAGGGGGGCCACACTTTGCTTCTACTTCTCTCCCTCATCCAGGTCTGGACTGACATTCAAAATAGGCCCTGGCATTTCAGCTACACAGAGGCCCAAACAGCTCAATACATAGTGAGTGTCCATGGCAACTTAAAGCAGCCCCTCTGGCATTTGCCAGAAACCACAGATTGCCAGTCCATGCCTGATCCCATGCCTGACCAATCACAGCTGCTGGACAATTCAAGGTTGGCTTGACAACAACCTCACAGGCTACCACGCTGGAGAGGCCCACGTTAAAAGGGTGCTTCACCGTTTTAGTATGTTATAGAATGGCCAATTCTAAGCAACCTTTCAATTGGTCTTCATTATTTTTTTTTATTATAGTTTTTGAATTATTTGCCTTCTTCTTCTTGACTCTTTCCAGCTTTCAAACCGGGGTCACTTAAGGTCCCCATAGACGCAAAGATTTTTCTTTTCCGATTTTAGTTTAGTCCGACTAATCCATCAAATTCGAACGATCGTACATCTTACGATTTTTCGTCCGACAACTGTCAGAAAATAGATTGGTCAGGTTTAAAAATCTTAATCGGTCCCAGTGCAATCTATCTATGTTTGCAGGGCCAAGCAGGCAGCTCCCCTTCAGTTTTGCTGAGATAATCGTGGTCTTATGATAACGATTGGATCTTTTTAAAATCTGTACATCTATGGCCAGCTTAACCCCTTCCTAAGAACAAATGCTCTGTAAGGCTGCGAATGTATTGTTATTGCTACTTTCTATTCAGGCCTCTCCTCTTCATATCCCAGCCTCTTATTCAAAGAAGAGCATGGTTGCTAGGGTAATTTGGACCTTAGTAACCAGATTGCTGAGAGCTCCTGAATACAAAGCTAAATAACTCCAAAACCACAGATAATAAAAAATTAAAACCAACTGCAAATTGTCTCAGAATATCAGTCTCTACAGCAGTGATCTCCAACCAGTAGCTTGTGAGTAACATGTTGCTCTCCAACCCCTTGGATGTTGCTCCCAGTGGCCTCAAAGCAGGTGCTTATTTTTGAATCCCAGGCTTGGGGGCAAGTTTTGGTTGGATAAAAACCAGGTGTACTGCCAAATCAAGCCTCAATGTAGATTGACAATCCACATAGGGACCACCAAATGGCCAATCACAGCCCTTATTTGGCACCCCAGGAACATTTTTCATGCTAGTGTTGCTCCCCAACTCCTTTTACTTCTGAATGTTGCTCACAGGTTCTAAAGGTTGGGGATCCCTGCTCTACAGCATAATAAAAGTTATCTCAAAGGTGAACAACCTCTTTAAAGACCAGTTAAGATTTTGAGTAGGGATGCACCGAATCCACTATTTTGGATTCGGCCGAACCCCCGAATCCTTCACAAAGGATTCAACCGAATACCGAACTGAAGCTGAATCTTAATTTGCGTATGCAAATTAGGGTTGGGAATGGGAACATTTTTTACTTCCTTGTTTTGTGACAAAAAGTCACGTGATTTCCCTCTCTGACCCTAATTTGCATATGCAAATTAGGGTTCGGACGGACAGAAGGATTCGGCCGAATCCTGAACCGAATCGTGGATTCGGTGCATCCCTAATTTTGGGAGGCTCTAATGCAGTATTCCCCAACCCATGGCTTGTGAGTAACATGTTGCCCCAGTGGCCTCAAAGCAGGTGTTTATTTTTTAATTCCTAGTTAGGCGGCAATTTTTAGTTGTATAAAAAACCAGTTGTTCTGCCAGACAGAGCCTTCTATAGGCTGCCAGTCCAGTACCAAATAGCCAATCATAGCTCCCCAACTCTGTTTACATTTGAATGTGGCTCACGGGTAAAATAAGGTTGGGGATCCCTGCTCTAATGTCTAGTATAGGTAAATCTAAAACAACTGGACTTGCTGAAGGCATTTCACTACTCATACGAGCAGTGAACTGAAGAAGCTGCTCGGATGAGTAGTGAAACTTCTTCAATGATTACTTAACAAATCCACTTATTTTACCTATACTAGATATAATACCATGACCTGGATGAATATAAATCTTCATAGTCACCTGCTCTTATGGTTACTTTAAAAAAAAAAAAAAACAGGCTGAGATTCGGGTTAGCACTTTTTTATTTTTTTTGCTTTCCAAGATATTCTGCAGTGATAAGTAGGTGTGTTACTACATCTCCCTGCATTGTGCTGATACCTGCATTGACTGTCTGTGGAACTATAACTCATTTGGCTACTGGTAGTTTTAGGTCAGCACCGTCCAATGGAATAGGTCGGCTTTGTGATGGGGTTGTTGGGTGTAACTTATTGGTCGTTGGTTGCCAGGATGTGTGGCTATTGCAACAAGATGGGAAAGGGAAAAGATATGACTGCTGGGGGCTGTCTGGCCTCTGGACTTCTTTAAACTACAGGGTGGCATTTATCGTTTCTAGGGACGGCATATTCAGAGACTGAAGTGTAAGTCTATATACAGCAGTGATACCACTGGGGTAACAACAAAACCACTACAAGCAGTGTGTCTGCTTAATGACCTGGAGGTGGCCATTGAAAGTACTGTTTTTATTGTTGCAGATGAGACTAAATTGTGCAGAAATATAGGTTCCATGCAGGATGCTGCCACTTTGCACAGTGATTTGTCTAAACTGGAAAACTGGGCAGCAAACTGGAAAATGAGGTTCAATGTTGATAAATGCAGGTTATGCACTTTGGTAAAAATAATATAAATGCAAGTTATACACTAAATGGCAGTGTGTTGGGAGTTTCCTTAAATGAGAGACAACTTGTTATCTACAAGAACACCTAGATCTAATTCTGGGCAGTGTCATTCTGTGGCTACTAAAGCAAATAAAGTTCTGTCTTGCATAAAAAAGGGCATTAACTCAAAGGATGAAAACATAATTCTGCCTCTTTATAGGTCCCTGGTGAGGCCTCATCTGGAGTATGGGGGCAGTTTTGGACTCCAGTCCTTAAGAGGGATATAAATGAGCTGGAGAGAGTGCAGAGACTAAGTGCAACTAAACTGGTTAGAGGGAGGGAAGAGTTAAATTATGAGGGGAGACTGTCAAGGTTGGGGTTGTTTTCTCTGGAAAAAAGGCGCTTGCGAGGGGACCATTTCCTTTCACTAGGGGGTCACCCAAGCTTCTTTTCTAACCTTGGTGTTTTGTAGGTATGTCAAGAATCTGGCATACAAGGCCTCTTTGTTTACTATAGGGAAAGCCCAATAAGTAGCTTTAGTTTAGCTCAATAAAACAATCCGTACTGTTTATAACCATTTCCATACAGCAGATGTGATTTTCTACCCGTTACCTGAGCCTTAAAGAGATAGAACTTAATGGGATATTGACAGCAGCATATAAAGGCATTTAGTATTACATTTTTGTATGCTTTGAAACATTTACTCGTTTTTGGTTTTTTTTTTCTTTTTGCAAAAAAAAGTGCTATCTGAATTTTATTACTTTTTCTACTACAACAAACAGGCTGCTTCATTGAAGTGAGAATAGATGATGAATAGGAGAGGGCTCGGGATAAGAGAGAACCAATAAATATAACAGTCAGGCCTCACGTTCAGGTTTTTTCTTTTTGTTTGCTTTGGGTCATTGACCCCGACAACCAGACAGCTGTTTTAGTTGCAGACTAAGAGTAATGAAAGAATAAATGATGAAGACAAATGTTGCAGGCCATTGGTACCATACTCCAATTTAAATGTAAACCTTTTATTTATATATATATATATATATATATATATATATATATATATATATATGTCTACACACATGACTTGACTTTTCTTATGTGTCATTCTATAACATTGAGGCGCTTTGTAATGCAAAAGGAGGCCGATAACTTAGAATTGAGGCACAAGATAAGTGTAGGATTCTGTATTTTGCTGCATGTAATTCTCTGCTAATAATACATGTATGGGATCCATTAACCTATTATCCAGAAAGCTGGATGATCTCGCATAGAATCCATTAAAATCAAATAATCCAGTTTTTTAAAAATGATTTCCTTTTTCTCTGTAATAATGAAACGGTAGATATAAGTAATCCTTATTGGAAGCAAAACCAGCCTATTGGGGTTATTTAATGTTTACATGAGAATCTCTAGCAGACATAAGGTATGAAGATCCAAATTACGGAAAGATCCGTTATCTGGAAAACCCCAGGCCCTGAGCATTCTGTATAATGGGTCCCATACCTGTATCTGAAATCTGTTCCTACCGAGTATGTGATGATATGAGCTGATGGAAGGACTGCAGAGATTGTGCTGGCAATGTGTATGTTGAAAAAGTCCAGATTTTAAAGCTGGAACCGCTACCCAACCCGGACCCTACACAGTTAAGCTTCCCTTCCAACCTGTGACTGCGAAACTGGAAGTGACCACCTTGGACAGGAAGTGACATAACTCCGGCTCCAATTGTGCAGGAAAGGGATGAAAAAATTGCCTACAGCACTAAGTAGGGTGAGCGGACCAAGTCCCGCATCTTAGCTGGGTACCCAGGTGGGTTACCCACAGACTGACTACTCACATGGTCACAGAAGCAGGAATTTTCTGACCAAAATCCGGGTATTCCGCGGGTTCCGTACTCGATGTCGGACTCTAATCCAGAGTTTAGACGTTCACATTGATAAGTGGTGGTAAGGAGAGTGTAGTAAGGTAAGGAGTGTGTAGTAAGGTAAGGAGTGTGTAGTAAGGTAAGGAGTGTGTAGTAAGGTAAGGAGTGTGCAGTAAGGTAAGGAGTGTGCAGTAAGGTAAGGAGTGTGCAGTAAGGTAAGGAGTGTGCAGTAAGGTAAGGAGTGTGCAGTAAGGTAAGGAGTGTGCAGTAAGGTAAGGAGTGTGCAGTAAGGTAAGGAGTGTGCAGTAAGGTAAGGAGTGTGCAGTAAGGTAAGGAGTGTGCAGTAAGGTAAGGAGTGTGCAGTAAGGGCCGTGTAGTCGGGCAAGGGCCGTGTAGTAAGGCAAGGGCCGTGTAGTAAGGCAAGGGCCGTGTAGTAAGGCAAGGGCCGTGTAGTAAGGCAAGGGCCGTGTAGTAAGGCAAGGGCCGTGTAGTAAGGCAAGGGCCGTGTAGTAAGGCAAGGGCCGTGTAGTAAGGCAAGGGCCGTGTAGTAAGGCAAGGGCCGTGTAGTAAGGCAAGGGCCGTGTAGTAAGGCAAGGGCCGTGTAGTAAGGCAAGGGCCGTGTAGTAAGGCAAGGGCCGTGTAGTAAGGCAAGGGCCGTGTAGTAAGGCAAGGGCCGTGTAGTAAGGCAAGGGCCGTGTAGTAAGGCAAGGGCCGTGTAGTAAGGCAAGGGCCGTGTAGTAAGGCAAGGGCCGTGTAGTAAGGCAAGGGCCGTGTAGTAAGGCAAGGGCTGTGTTGTTTCAGCAATGATTCACTTAAGGTTCTGATTTTTATGTCTTAAACAGCATGGATCTCCAACGTGGATATTGCCAGTAATGTCAACTTGGACAGATGCAGGATTATTGACCATAGATTGAGTACAGGCCTTGAGACAGGGATTGTAACATGAGAGAAAATGCAAATACTATGAAGAGAGTGGGCTGTATAATTCTTAGGAGGTTTGGTCTTTGCCCCTTTTCAGGGGATCAACTGCTGTTGAAATAGTGAGGCATCATGCAGAGTAATAGAGGCTCTTGTATATTTAATTGGTTAGTAGAGGAGCCCAGTGATGTTTGGTGGGTGTATATTGTATAGTTCTGCAATGAGTGGATATGAATGAGAGAGAAGTACAACTGCATTTCCTAATAGCACATCCACTTAGTTGCGTAAAGAGAAACTGTAACCTGTGTGACTTTGGAATGAGTCACAGACATGCAGGCGTAGGCAAGGGAACTGATATCTGGATTTGCTGGCTCCTCACCTAGTTTTAAGGCTGGTTCCCTTATGTTAGCCTGAAATACTGCCATTAATTATTCAGCCGATAACTCTCCCTTCTTCTCTGCGTATAGACTCTTAAAGGGGTTCTTCACTTTTTTTTCAGTTCACTTGTTTTCAGATTGTTCACCTTAAACAAAAACTTTTTTCAATTGCTTTCCATCTTTTATTTATTACTGCTTTTCCCAAAATTAAAGTTTAATGTTCGTGTCTGTGGGGTTTCAGTCTGGCAGCTCAGTGATCCAGGATCATTCTGAACTGTTTCAATTTACTACGTTTAGTCGATACAATTAGTTGATCCATTTCTCAGCAGTATCTGTGGGATTATTAGCAACTATTGTATCAATTCTAACAGCCGCCTTTGATTCTGCTCAGCAGGGACAAAGAAAACAAATGTTTCCTCTAAATGTATCAATTTAAAGCAGTTCGAGTCGGTGACCCCCCCTCCCCATCAGAGCTGGTTTAGAAGGTGAAAAAAATGACGCTTTATACCTCAATATTAGGAAAACGGTCACAAATAGAAAGTAGTTGGGAAAAGTCTTTATTTCTGAGTCCTGCAGCGGGTCGGGTACCCGTGGGTCACCGGCAAAAATCTGCGGTACCCTGCGGGTTGCAGGTAGTAGTTTCAGGAGCGGGTATAGATGCGGTCGGCGGTTCTCTGGGTTTGCGGGTCTTCTCAATAGAGAGTTTTACTCCTTTTTTTCTGATCACGCCTACTTCCAATGATGTCACTTCCGGTTTACAATGACAGCACTTCCTGTTTTACTCCCTTTTTTCTGATCACTCCTACTTCCAATGATGTCACTTCCGGTTTACAATGACAGCACTTCCTGTTTCTTGATGGTCAGCAAATCACGGATCGGGTTGCAGATAAGGTATTTGAAGGTCAGGTCCAAGCGGATGAGTATGCTGATTACTGGTCCGGATTTGGGTTGCGGGTCGGGTTTGGGGTTAACAAATTCGTTCCGCGCAGTACTCAAATCTGAAACCAACTGAACTGGAAAAAAGTCTTTGAAGTTGAACAACCCCTTTAAAGGCGTTGTTCACCATTGAGTTAATTTTTCAAATGACGTAGAGAGTGATATTTTGAGACAGTTTGCAATTGATTTACATTTTTTATTATTTGTGGGTTTTGCTTTATTTAGCTTTTTATTCAGCAGCTCTCCAGCTTGCAAGTTGTGTAATCAGGTTGCTAAGGTCCAAATTGCCCTAGTAACCATGCACTGATTTGAATAAGCGACGGGAATATGAATAGGAGATGGCGGTGAGTAATCAAAAGAAGCAAAACCACTATTTGTAGCCTTATAGAGCATTTGTTTTTTAGATGGGGGGGTCAGTGACTCCCATATGTAAGCTGAAGAACAAGGCAAATACATCAAAAACTATAAAAAAGAAAAAACGACAGCCAATTGAAAAGATGCTTAGAATTTGGTGATCTAGAACATACTAAAAGTTAACTTAAAGGTGAACCACCCCTTTAAAGGAAAACTATACCCCCATAATGAACACTTAAGCAACAGATAGTTTACATCATATTAAGTGGCATATTGAAGAATCTTACCAAACTGGAATATATATTTAAGTAAATATTGCCCTTTTACATCTCTTGCCTTGAACCACCATTTTGTGATGTCTGTGTGCTGCCTCAGAGATCACCTGACCAGAAATACTACTATTCTAACTGTAACAGGAATAAGTGTGGAAGCAAAATACGGAACTCTGTCTGTTAATTGGCTCATGTGACCTAACAAGTATGGTTTGTTTAGATTGTTTGTGTGCACCGTGAATCATACGATCGCAGGGGGCGGCCCTTATTTTTTAAAATGGCAGTTTTCTATTTATGATTACCCAATGGTTCATACTACTAAAAAAGTATATCATTATGAAAATGGTTTATTTACATGAAGCAGGGTTTTACATATGAGCTGTTTTATGCAATATCTTTTTATAGAGACCTACATTGTTTGGGGGGCATAGTTTTCCTTTAAGGGAGGCTGAATCCAACTTTCCAGTTGGAAAAGCCATTTTAAAGCTGGAAGAAGACAAATCATTTAAAAACCATAAAAAAAATATCAATAATGAAGACCAATTGAAAAGTTGCTTAGAACTGGAATTTGCTAAATCAACTAAAAGGTAACTTTAAGGTGCAAAAAGTTTGCTTCCAGTTAAAGCCAGGGCCGCAAGCTTAACGCACCGGGCCTTTAAATTACCCGATGGGAGCTAGTGCAGTATTAATGGGAAGGTTTTCTTATATAAAGCTTTGGTTATTGTCTCATCTGACAAATTGCAAAACGTTTCAGGTCAGAGAACTCTACATGATGGATATTAGCATTACAGTCTATATTATTTCCTACTTCTCTGTGAGAATACAAAGCTTTCCTGCCGGCTGCCAGGAGATTGTGCGCTTCACTGGAACATTAGTGGATGTTTCCATGTGTTTTTCTTTTGTCAACCAATGCCTTCTATGGGATTGGGGAATCGTGGATAACTATCCTATTCCCTTTTTTCAACACGACGTTCATGAATACGTTTTGCCTGTTGTATTAATTAAGAAAAATCACAGGATTTAAAGGGTTTGTTCACCTTTAAGTAAACTTTTAGTATGTCAAACAATGGCCAATTATAAGCAACTTTTCAATTGGACTTCATTATTTATTTGTTATGGTTTTAAAATGATTTTCCTTCTACTTCTGACTCTTTCCAGCTTTCAAATCGGAGTCGCTGACCCCATCTAAAAAACAAATGCTCTGTAAGGCTCCAAATGTATTGTTATTGCTACTTTTTAATACTTCTCTTTCTATTCAGGCCTCTCCTATTCATATTCCAGTCTTTTTTTTTTTTTTTTTAAATCAATGTATGGTTGCTAGGGTAATTTGGACCCTAGCAACCAGCTTGCTGCACTTGCAAACTGGAGAACTGCTAAATAAAAAGATAAATAACTAATACAAAGTACCCCAGGCACCAGTAATCTGGACTTTTGTTGTTCTTTAAAGGGATACTGTCATGGGAAAAAAAATTTTTTTCAAAATGAATCAGTTAATAGTTAATCTGCACTGAAATCCATTTCTCAAAAGAGCAAACAGATTTTTTTATATTCAATTTTGAAATCTGACATGGGCCTAGACATTTTGTCAATTTCCCAGCTGCCCCTGGTCATGTGACTTGTGCCTGCACTTTAGGAGAGAAATGCTTTCTGGCAGGCTGCTGTTTTTCCTTCTCAATGTAACTGAATGTGTCTTAGTGGGACATGGGTTTTTACTATTGAGTGTTGTTCTTAGATCTACCAGGCAGCTGTTATCTTGTGTTAGGGAGCTGTTATCTGGTTACCTTCACATTGTTCTTTTGTTTGGCTGCTGGGGGGAGAGGGAGGGGGTGATATCACTCCAACTTGCAGTACAGCAGTAAAGAGTGATTGAAGTTTATCAGAGCACAAATCACCTGACTTGGGACAGCTGGGAAATTGACAATATGTCTAGCCCCATGTCAGATTTCAAAATTGAATATAAAAAAAATCTGTTTGCTCTTTTGAGAAATGGATTTCAGTGCAGAATTCTGCTGGAGCAGCACTATTAACTGATTCATTTAAAAAAAATATTTTTTCCCCCATGACAGCATCCCTTTAAGGATTACAGGTATGAGACCTATTATCCAGAATACTCAGAACCTGTGGTTTTCTGGAAAAGGGATCTTGTATCTTCTTAATTTAAGGGGCAGATTTATTAAGGATCAAAGTGAAAATTCAGATTTTCTAATTTTTATCTTGCTCAAAACTCTCAAATTCAAATTGTGAATTATCCAAACTCGATTCTAGTTTTAATTTGAATTTCGAGATTTAACATACTTTAAGAACTTGAAAGAGCCCTTTAAGAACTCAAATTCGACTATGCGCCACCTTAAACCTGTATAAGTCAGTGGAAGAGGTGCCGGGATCAATTTGGTAATGTTTGCAGCCTTCCTGACAAAAAAACTTGAAACAAATTTAAATCTGATTCGAGTTATCTAATTTAATGGAATTCGATTTCTGTTTTCGGGCTGATTAAATTCGTCTGAGCTGAGAAAATTTGATTTTATTAACACATTTCGATTGGTCGAATTTCAAGTTTATGAGAGTTTTAAATAACTCGCATGAATTCGAAATTTGACCCTTGATAAATTTGCCTCTAAGCGTAATTTAAAATCACGTAAACATGAAATAAACCCGATTGGCTGGTTTTGCTTCCAATAAGGATTAAATCTCTCTTAGTTGGGATCAAGTACAAGTTACTGTTTTATTATTACAGAGAGAAAGGAAAGAATTTGGATTATTCGGATAAAAGCAGTCTATGGGTCTTCCCATAATTTGGAGCGTTCTGGATAGCAGGTTTCCAGATAACTGTACTTACTACAGATTAAACCCAAAACCTATGGGTTAAGGTGGCCATACACGGGCCAATAAAAGATGCCGACAGATCGAGTCGGCAGCTTATTGGCCCGTGTATGGGGCCCCCCGGCTGGCTTCCCCGATCGAGATCTGGCCGGAAAAAAAAATCTGACCGGACTAAAAATCTGGTCAGATTGTGGCCGCATCTGTTAGTTGATGCGGTCCCGCAATCCGCCCGCCCGTAAGGGCCCACAATCGGATCAGACCAATATTGCTCAAGGTGGGCAGATCGGGGAGAGATCCGCTCATTTGGCGACATCACCAAATGAGCGGATCTCTCTGTGTATGGCCACCTTTAGGCATGGTTGTAAGTCATTTTATTGGTTGAAGAGTTATTGATGCATCTAACTCTTCTATGCATAAACTTTGGCATAAACTGCCAGATTGTACACCTTTAGATCACTCAAGCGGCACCCTCATCTGACTCAAGTATAAGTATGAATAAGCTCTTGAGCATGGATTTGGCAATATGAAACACCACCTTAATCATAGGTACAATAGGGTTACACAGGCCTGACTGTACTTACCCTTATCTATTCTCCAAGTAAGGGGGAAATAAGCAGGAGGTTAAAGTGGCAGAATTTTTTGTGTTGTGTGGGCCAGGGAAGATATTTGCAGATTAGTCATTTCTTGGCTGTGGAACTGCTTCGCTTAGTAGAAAGTGACTGAACTGTGAAGCTATTTGGATGCATTTAGGAAAAATGTCCAACTCTGTTTTAAAGGGATACTTTAACTAGCTCCAACTTGCAGTACAGCAGTAAAGAGTGATTGAAGTTTATCAGAGCACAAGTCACATGACCAGGGGCAGCTGGGAAATTGACAAAATGTCTAGCCCCATGTCAGATTTCAAAATTGAATATAAAAAAATCTGTTTGCTCTTTTGAGAAATGGATTTCAGTGCAGAATTCTGCTGGAGTAGCCCTATTAACTGATGCGTTTTGAAAAAAACATGTTTTCCGATGACAGGATCCCTTTAAGTAAGTCAAACTAGGAAGGAGGGTCAGACTGGGGGGCCCACCAGTGCGCGAGTGCAATGTGTTTTTTGCCGTGTCCGGCTTAAACAAGGGAGGTCACAGCAGTAAAAAGGAGCACAGTGTGCGGATCTGGGCTGGCGGGCCCCACTAGAGCCTGGGCCCCACTAGAGCCTGGGGCCCACCAGGTTTTTTGCTGGTGTCCTACCAGGCCAATCCGACCCTACTAAGAACCTCTGTAACTGTAAATGCTGCTGCTATCCGTCCGACATCTATTTCTATTAGAAATTCAAGGACCTACAGGTATTAAATTTACAGTAACCTCGGCAATGGAATAGGATATATATACTTTACACATATTTAGCGCTTACATTTTCTAGTGCCAGCTGTTATTGCAAGGCTTTAGAAGCATTTATCATTGGATGTGGGGGACTGACTTGCTTCCACAGGATCACTGCCGGTTTAACATGTGACAGTGGAAAGCACAAATCCAAATGAATTTCTAGCAACCAGGAAACGGCGAAAGGGAGGCGGCTGTCCCCGAGAGCTTACATTTCGCCTTTGTCTATTTTAAGGATAGGAAACTCGTTACAGACAAACAAGAAATCTGCAGTAAGGAATTTCGTTTGAGGTTCTGGGCATTGTTTGGAAAGCTGAGCCGCTGTCTTTGCAGAGCCAGGGGCAACATAGTTGTGTGTGGGGACCTGTTATTTATAATCCAGCATGCAGCTTGCACGTGGTTAGTGAACTGCAACTGGTTGTTGATTGGACAGACCTTGTATATAGCGTTAATAACAACGGCATGCTTTAATATATTCACATGACTGATACCAAAGATCAGGATGGGTTCCCCACATTTTATTTTTACCCGTGAGCCACTTTCAAATTTAAAAAGAGTCTGGGAGCAACACAGTCATGAAAAATTGTCACGATGAGCGCTCGGCGCTTCCTACCTTCCTCCCGGCGCGGCGGCGGATCCAAGATGGCGGCACCCAGGACTACACGTGGGCGCGCGGTGACGTCACGCGCTGTGGCGCCAAATTCTAACATAAAAGGACGCCGGAGACCCGGGTTCGATGCCCGAGTATAGCTCAATATTATATTGTGTTCCTGGGTCTCCCTGCTTGCCTGTTATACCTGTTATTGATCATCTGCCTGTTTCCTGACCTTGAACCTTGCTGCCTGCCATCTTGAACCCTTGCCTGGACTAGACCTCTCTATTGGATTTCCCTTGAATTGTACTTTGCCTGGACTCACTGGAAAAGGACTTCCTCCTTGATCCTTACTACACCCCCCTGTGGGTGCCGCAGGCCCCCGCTGACAAAAATAGTCCCCGGGGATGCCAAATAAGGGCTGTGATTGGCTACTTGGAATGGCAGCCTATAGAAGGCTCTGCTTGGCAGTTCCACTAAGCACCTACTTTGAGGCTACTTGGAGCAACATCCAAGTGTTTGGTGAGCAACACAAGCCATTGATTGATTGGGGAGTTGGCTGCTGAGGGATCCAGCTATAAAATGGGTCTGGTGGTGCTGGTATTCATAATCATCATACACAGTTCCCTTCTGTTTTAGCCCTGAAACTTCCATATACTCAACAGGATAAAAATACTTTGTCCCTCGAGCAGAAGATGGCAGGCACTCACAGGTCCCATAGACAGGCTTGTAAAAGAACGGTAAACTTACTGAGGCCTTATGCGTATCAATCATTTGTGCGCTTAATCATCGGCTAACAAAGTTCCTCCCCATAAAAGTTTTGGGGTACCGGGGTCTTTGCTTTGCTCCTATATGTGCCTTTGGTCGCCCCTGCTTGTGCCACCTTCGAGACCTCTCTAGCTATCACTATAAACAATGTTTTATTTCTGTTCTGTGCATGAATAGAGGTCGTCAAATTGAGCAGACAAAAATTGATTCCAAAATAACCTATGGAACGAATGAAATACACTAATAATAATAAGCAGACGTTTAAAAGCCTGACCTTCGGAATGATTTGTTGCTTCAGTGGAAGCCATGAATGAAATCCGAGAAGAGAGATGACATTGCAAAGAGCTGATTCTGCTTTATGCATTTACTGTAAATTTGGGAGGGGGTGGGTGGGCTGTAAAGGGGAACCTTGGAATGCGCTCCAGGTAACTGAAGGTATAAATTTGTGGTTTTGATCGGAGTTTGTAGCAGAAAATATTGAGATAAAAATTTGGACTTTGACCCCCTACATGTGTTTTAGCAGAGACAATTCTCATTCTTGTCTATTGCAGGGTATTTTGTAGCCACAAAAAGTAGCTGCTATTAGTAGCTCTGTGTGTCTTCCATGCATATTCCATGTTGGTTCACTTTGGCTCATAATCTGAAAGGTATGGGCAACAAGTTGTGAAACTGTAACTCTCAAAACCCCCCCCCCCAGCATCCTTCAGTAAGAACTGAATGGCTGTAGGTTAATTGTCCATGAAGGGATCCCGACGGCAAAGCAAACAAACAAAAAAGTTATAAGGGTGCTCTAAGGTGCAGATTTATTAAATTTGTGTCAAATTTCACACATTTGAACCCCCCCCCCCGATTCGAATAAAAATCTGAATGTGACAATTATCGCACCTCGACCATGGAAACGGACCTAAAACCTGCCGAGTTCATGTACAAGTCATTAGCCGAGGTCCATTGAGCCATTTGGAAGCCTTCTTGATATTCGAGGTTTTTATTTATTTATTTATTTATTTATTTATTTTTGAAGAATAACTTGATTGGTATGATTTGAATACGATTCTAATTTTCGGGTCCGAACTGTTCAATCGACTTTTAGGCATTCAATTTTTGCTTAACCTCCGTCGAATTGTGAGTATATTCAAATTTATTAGAGTAAAAAAAAAAATTCACATGAATTCGAAATTCGACCTTTGATAAATGTTTAACATATGGGTGCTCCAAACCTAAACTACTTCATGGGGCAAATTTACTAAAGGGCGAAGCGACTAGCGTGACGTCATTTTGGAACTTCGCTGATTTACTAACAGTCGCTGACATAACTTCGCTAGAGAAGGAGATAGACTCTAGCGCTACTTTGCTCCCTAACACCTGGCGAATTTGCGCTCTGGCGAATGGACGTAACTACGCAAATTCACTAAGATGCGGATTTTACTGAACTTTACCTCTTGCGCCAGACTTTCCTTCGCCACCTCAGACCAGGCCAAGTGCAATAGAGTAGAAATATTTGAAAATTTTTCCAAGTTCCAAAGAACGCTGGCGACTTTTCCTTTTTTCAGGGTGGTAGGCTGAAGAAGAGCGTAATTTTTTTTTGGGGTAACCGACTTCCCCCCTACATTTCCTAACATATGGCACATAAACTATATACTGGGCTCATGTGTAGGGCATTATAACAACTTTATTTTATTTCAACTTCCCGCCATATGCAAATTGGCCAACGCTAGCGCATCTTCACTTGGCGCAGAAACGCTAGCGCAACTTCACCAGTGTTTCACGCCCTGGACGCAACTTCGGATTTTAGTGAATTAGCGTGGTCCTGGTGAATCTATGCCTGGGGAAGTGTTGCGCTGTGAGAGATGCCGTCGCTGGCGAAATTTCAGAGGTTAGTAAATTTGCCCCCATGTTTCCCTGCAAGGTGTGCAGTTCACCTTTAATTGGTGGTTTACTCAGTCCTGTAGTGAGCGACATGTAGATGACAGTGATTAGTTGCAAGTTCAGTTCAGGGAATATTTGTCACAAGTTAGTCATTATGTGAATTAGTAATTACTGACTTGCTTGAACAAGTAATTATTTCGCCGGTCTGGTTTGTGTGGCATCTTCAAAAATTCTTCCGATTCTGGTTATAGGTCTCCGTTGGCTTTTAGATCCTTTCCAAAAGAAGGTGTAAAGCCAAAAAAACGCCGGTAGGCTTTTAGTAAACATTTGAAACAAAATCGTCAAAGAAGCCTGCAGGGCCGGCACCAAAACCAAAGTCTGACCAAAGTCACAACTATCAGGGCAATGAATAGAAAAAAGGAGAGGCAGACACTTTTTACAAATAACCCTAAAACCTCAGAGAATATTTTAATAAACATATATTAGAAAGTTGCTAAGAATGGCATCCTTTTGGTTAGGCAAAACTGTATTTCTGGCTTTATATCTCATTTTAAGGGGGCGTTATACAGAGCCGTTATGGCTTGTAAGTGTCTTTTCTTGTTAAACAGAACAAAGCGATTGTGTTTTAGGGCAGAGACACACGATCAGATTCGGGGTGATTACTCGCCAGTGGTGTAACTAGATGTTACTGGGCCCCACAGCAAATAATTTTTCAGGCCCCCAAAATGTCTAGAGATTGGCATATTTTACCAACATTTATTGAAATTGTATACGAATTAGGGCCTCATGGGGCCCCTATACCTCCTGGGGCCCCCCAGCAGCCGCAGGGTCTGCTTCCTCTATAGTTACGCCCCTGTTAATCGCCCAGCGACAAATCTCCTTTTCTTCGGGGAGACCTATCTCCCGCCGGCTAGAATGTAAATTACGTGCAAATTTGTGCGATTTTGTTTTTTCCGAAGTTGCCTCACGAGTAAACTTCGGGCGACTTCAGAAAACGAAGCTCTCGCAGTGCCATCTAAGGTTGCCACCCTGCTGGTATTTAACCGGCCTAGCCGGAAAAACGGGTATCGAGGCTGTTGCTGGTATTAAAATAATGCCGGCAATTACACGGCCGGTAAAATTATGAGGGGAGAAATGCCATTTAAGTAGGGATGCACCGAATCCACTATTTTGGATTCGGCCGAATCCTTTGCGAAAGATTTGGCCGAATACTAATCCGAATCCTAATTTGCATATGCAAATTAGGGGTGGGAAGGGGAAAACATTGTTTACTTCCATGTTTTGTGACCAAAAAGTCACGCGATTTCCCTCCCCGCCCCTAATATGCATATGCAAATAAGTATTCGGATTCAGTTCGGCCTGGCAGAAGGATTTGGCCGAATCCCAATCCTGCTGGAAAAGGCCGAATCCCGAACCGAATCCTGGATTCGGTGCATCCCTACTTTTAAGCAGCTTCGCTGCTCCCTATGCGGGCTGCGGCGCACTCTCGCGTGATGAGATTTGTGGGCGGCATCGCCGGCGTGACTGGGGCTTTAAAGAGTAGATGCGAGTGCACAGTGCAGATTAGTGTAGGTGGAGCGTGCGGCCGGACACAAACAAACAGAAAAGAGCAGTACTGTGCGGAACGCTGACAGTCTGAGAAACTGACAGTGAGAGTGACTGTGGACACTGGACAGTCAGTGAAACTGGTGTAGTGATTCTGGACTGCGGCGGGCTGTGTTAAGATTAGAACTGTTGGGCAGTAATTCTACTAATGTGAATGGATAGGGGGTGTGCTTTGGGCAGAACCAGGGGTGGGGCTTTGGGCAGAACCAGGGGTGGGGCTTTGGGTGGGGCTAAGGCCAGTATTTTTTCCTAGTGCCATCCCGCCAGCGATTTACATACTAGCCGGCAGGAGGCAGTTTGGGGAGATTAGTCACCCCGAAGAAGAGGTGATTTATAGCCGGGGTGACTAAATCTCCCCAAATCTGAGCTTGTCTCTCTGCCCTTATAGGTAAAGCGATTCTGACATGATTTTTTTTTTTGGTGTCGTTTTTATTTCTAAATTACAATGCAAACTCCATGTAACGTAAGAAGTCGCAGTGGGACATGGAGCTGTTCTTATATCTTATAGTCAGCTGGTTACCTTCCCATTGTTCTGCTGATGGGCTGCTGGGGGAAAGCAAGCGGGCTGATATCACTCCAACTTGTAGTACAGCAGTAAAAAGTAACTGACACAAGTCACATGACTGGGGGGACCTGGGAAACTGACAATATGTCTTAACACCATGTCAGATTTCAGAGTTAAATATAAAAAAAAATCCGTTCTCAAAAACGGATTCCAGCGCAGAATTCTGCTTTGAAAAAAAAACCATGTTTTCCCATGACCGTATCCCTTTAACAGCATGTGTCTTTAAACCTCTGGCTCGGTGCTGGTTTTCTGGTGGAATATGGAATCCTTGTGCCCAAACATGTCTGATCCCTTGTGATTCCTAAATGAGATAATGCGTAGAACATTTTTTTTTGTTCGCAGTCGAACATGACACTTTGCTCAGTCACACAGGAGTCACGCTTTATTTTTGTCATAAGATGTTGCAAAGGAAGTTACGGATAATCTGTTTTCACTTTTTACATTTCCCTTTTGTTACGCGATATTTAGTTCAATGTAGGAGTGATTGGCACATACGCCGCATTTTATCTGTCAGTTCAGTAAAAGAGCATCGAGACATTCCTTTTACGTTTATTTTTATGTATACAATTGCGTGGGCGCTGCCATATTGCTTTCTTTAAACTTAAGGCATCGCATACTTATCAACACCCAGGCCTCACCCATAGCAAGCATTGTGACTGAAATGACAGTTGTCACAGATGGCTGCAAACATGAAATAAAAGACATATTTTCATTGTCTGTACAGAGCAAAGGATCCGATTTGTAAGTGGAATGCAGTGATTCCTCTTGGGCTTTGGATCCTTTTTTATTTTATGTTCCTGAATTAGCAGCCTCACTAAGACAACTGGTACTTGACATAAGCTCCCCTCTTAGGGGGACCCCAGTTATTAGTTTACTTTCTTCCTGGGTCTCATGCAATGGGTCCTGCCAGTGAAGTACAGGTATGGGACCTGTTATTTGGAATTTTCGGAACCTGGACCTTTCTGGATAAAGGATTTTCCTGTAGTTTTGATCTTCATACCTTAAAGGGATACTGTCATGGGAAAACATTTTTTTTTCCCAAAATGAATCAGTTAATAGTGCTCCTCCAGCAGAATTCTGCACTGAAATCCATTTCTCAAAAGAGCAAACAGATTTTTTTATATTCAATATTGAAATCTGACATGGGGCTAGACATATTGTCAGTTTCCCAGCTGCCCCAAGTCATGTGACTTGTGTTCTGATAAACTTCAATAACTCTTTACTGCTGTACTGCAAGTTGGAGTGATATCAACCCCCCCCAGCAGCCAAACAACAGAACAATGGGAAGGTAACCAGATAGCAGCTCCCTAACACAAGATAACAGCTGCCTGGTAGATCTAAGAACAGCACTCAATAGTAAAATCCCATGTCCCACTGAGACACATTCAGTTACATTGAGAAGGAAAAACAGCAGCCTGCCAGAAAGCATTTCTCTCCTAAAGTGCAGGCCCAAGTCACATGACATGGGGCAGCTGGGAAATTGACAAAATGTCTAGCCCCATGTCAGATTTCAAAATTGAATATTTTTTTTTTTTTTAGTACTATTTTAATATTGCAGAGAAAGAAGGAATAATGTTTTAAAATTTGGATTATTTGAATAAAATGGGAGACCGTCTTTCTCTAATTCGGAAGATCACATACCTGTATAAAGGATCCCCTTTCCCGTTGCCATCCTCTGAATAGAAGCATTTTTTGGGAATAGGCAGGAAAGGGAGATTGTTACCCGCCAAAACCCTGCCACTTTGTGGGTATTGTGCAGGTACCCGACTCGATGCAGGACTCTAGTGTAGGCTCCTTTTGGGGTCCAGAATTTGGCCATGGCTGGTTTCCGCAAAAGTTTAGAAAACAACTATGGCAGCAAATAGGCATTCATTCCACATCTTAAGGTGATGGGACGATAAAAGCTGCCAACCTCAAATTAACTGATCTCTTGCCCACCTTGTTAAACAGGGCTTTTAGGGGTATCTTGGAGAGTAAACGTGGATCATAATCTCAACCTAAATGGATTTAAGCAGACCCTACTCATTCATTACTCCAGCCACCCACAGGGAGGCCACATTTACTGTTGTAACCCTATGCAAAGACCCTCCTGTGACCTCTGTATGCTAAATTATTCTAAAAGTATGGGAATCCTGTCTTGACTTTACCAAGCAATACATGTTGAAAAAAATTTCAGGCATAGTCTAGTTTTACTTTGCAAGAAGACTCCTCAAATCCTGCATTATAAGTAGGGATGCACCCAATACACTCCTTCACGAAAGATTTGACCGAATACCAAATCTGAATCCTAATTTGCATGCGCAGGACCACCATCAGAAATCGCAGTGCCCCATACGACAAAATTTCCTGGGCCCCCTGGGCTACGCCCACCGCAAGCCCCACCTACAGGTCTGCCCCCCACCACACAGTAAAAAAACAAAAAAAATATTGGTGGCTAGGGTTCCCACATGTTAATAAAAAGATATTGGTGGTCAGGGCCCCCCATAAAAAACATTTGTGGCCAGGGCCCCCCCATTAAAAAATATTGGTGGCTAGCACCCCACATGAGAAAAGAAAAACTGGTGGCCAGGCCCCCCCCCCCCCACATTATGAGAAAATTGGTGGCCAGGGCCCCTTAAAGGTCCATGCCCTCCCGAAGTCAGCAGCTCTCAGAAAGATGGGTGGCCCGGCTAATCAAGTAAGTGTGGCGTGGCAGGGCCCCCCTTACCCTCGGGACCCCCTACAACTCTCCCCCCCTGTCCCCCCCTGATGGCTGCCCTGTGCATACGCAAATTAGGGGTGGGAAGGGGAAAACATTTTTTACTTCCTTGTTTTGTGACAAAAAGTTGCGCGGTTATCCGTCCCACCCCTAATTTGCATATGCAAATTATGATTCGGTTCGGCTAGGGAGAAGAATTCGGCCGTGTCCGATTCCTGCTGGAAAAAGCCTAATCCTGTCCGAATCCCGAACCAAATCCTGGATTCGGTGCATCCCTAATTGTAAGATTAGTATGTTCCTTTAGGGTCAGTCCACACAAGCAGATTCGGGGAGATTAGTCGCCCCAGCGACAAATCGCTGTTTTTCGGGGCGGCAATCTCCCCGAACTGTCTCTGCCGGCTAAAATAAAAATCGTCTATGGCAATTCACACACGGAGTTTTATTTTCTGAAGTTTCGAGCGACTTCGGAAAATGAAGCGCCGCGTGTGAATTGCCGCAGGCGATTTTCATTTTAGCTGGCGGAGGGCAGGGGGAAGGCAGTTCGGGGAGATTGATGCCCCTAAGAACAGCCGATTTGTTGCTGGTGGACTAATCTCCCCAAATCTGCTTGTGTGGCCAGTATTTTAGCTGAACCCCCCCCAATACACACAGATTTGGGCAAACGTTGTAATCACTTGGGCCTATCTGTTTTTTCTACTCCATACGTCATATAATAAGAGGCATTTACTTTATCTTTGCTTTGGCCAGTTCATTCATTATATCACCCTCTTATCGTTGGCCCATAAAGTGCCTGTTTTGTAATGTTGACAGTCAGCTGTGGTTGATATACAAAGGAAGGTGACAAATCCACAAGAGGATCTGGAAGTGCTGAAGTTTGCAGAACGGATGATGGTTTCCTCATTCATAGGAGCTGTAGTAGTGAGCCGGAACAATGAATGGAGGTCCTGGGCAAGTCTGAATAGAGAAGCATTTGCGGCGCTTTTTTGTGAATAGGCAGGAAAGGGAGGTTGTGTGTGAGTGAGGCCCAGGTGAGCTTTCAGGTGAGATGTTATATTTGTCGTCTCAGTCCTGGTGGTGACTCAGTTTTGGGGCGTGTGAGAACATTCGCTTGCAAGCACTGCGGCTAAACGGCCTCTTAACACCGATTTCAGAAATTCCAAACAGATTACCGGAGTTGGTTTGTATAGTCTGCGACTCTTGGCATTCGCAGTATATTCTGTCGCTATCTATATCCTTTATGTCATAATAATGATAATGTAGTCCCCTGTTGTGAAATCTGGGATAGGCCTGGTTGCTTTAAAGTTAGCAATCGTCTTCATAGTCTCGCGCTCTTTGCACTCGTTGGTAGTAGGGTTAGCACAATAGGGGCAAATAAAATGACGCATGGTATGCATAAGTATCTCCTTTCCAAAGATACTGGGGCTCATTTATCAACACTGGGCAAATTTGCCCAAGGGCAGTTACCTATAGCAACCAATAAGTGATTAGCTTTTTAAAGCCAGCTGCAAGTAGAACAATGAATGCAGCAATTTGATTGGTTGCCATGGGTTACTGCCCATGGGCAAATTTGCCCAGTATTAATAAATGACCCCCACTGTCTTTATAAAAGGGATTCTGTCATTATTTTTATGATGTAGTTTTTATTTCTGAATGACACTGTTTACACTGCAAATAATTCACTCTACCATGTAACAATTAATTCCTAACCCAAGTGTATTTTTTTTTTTAGTTGTAATATTGGTGTGTAGGTGCATCTCAGGTCATTTTGCCTGGTCATGTGCTTTCAGAAAGAGCCAGCACTTAAGGATGGAACTGCTTTCTGGCAGGCTGTTGTTTCTCCTACTCAATGTGTCGCAGTGGGTCCTGGATTTTTACTATTGAGTGCTGTTCTTAGATCTACCAGGCAGCTGTTATCTGGTTACCTTTCCATTGTTCTGCTGATGGGCTGCTGGAGGGGGAAGTAAGAGGGTGACATCACTCCAACTTACAGTACAGCAGTAAAGAGTGACTGAAGCACAAGTCACATTACTGGGGGCACTAGGGAAACTGACTGTCAGATTTCAAATTTAAATATAAAAAAATCTGTTTGCTCTTTTGAGAAACTGATTTCAGTGCAGAAGTCTGCCGGAGCAGCACTATTAACTGATACATTTTGGAGAAAAAAAAAAATGACAGTATCCCTTTAAGCCAAGCCTACATTTCCAAGGGTCCCATCTATGTTAAAGGGGTCCAGTGTTTAATATGAGCTCAGTCAACAGGGCTTGCATTCTCCCCTTAACATGAGTTAAATGAACAAAGCTTGATTGGAACCTACTTTCTGACCATTTTCAAAATGTTAAGTTGTGGGAATTTCACATGTAACAATTTTATCAAACTTAAAAAAAAAAAAGAAAAAAAAAAAAAAAATATAGAAATAAAAACCCATCATCTGAAATAAGAATGTAACAGACAGCAATTTTTAGTGTGGAATTGATTTGGTCAAGAGTCTGATACACAAGGCTCCAAATGAAAGTTCTGTAATGTCACATGCATGTATGGACTCCCTCTAATCCCTGCAGTATGATTGTCCTTTAATGTGTGAAAGAACCACATATCAGAGAGAATGTTTCACTGTCATCCAGCTCAGATGAGTGGGATAAGATTTCATTCTTGCCAAGACCCAGCCCCACATGCCTCCCAAGACGGGCCTTTCTACTGGGGCTCAACAACGTTATATTTAGCTTGCACTTGCCCTCCATTCCTAGAAAGTCATCGTCTTTGTCTCTTGCTCAGGAACTCACAGATTATGGGAGAAGAGTTTTCATAATCTCACACTATTCATTCTTAAAAGGGTTATAATACTAATTTATTTTCTTTTGACTCCAAGATATTAAGGGATACATGTGCTGTTAATATGAATGAATTTTGTTCCAACAGCGCCACCTGCTGGTCAGTTTCTGACCAGTCTGACCACCAAGTAGTCAAGGAAGTTGTCAGGAGAAAGAAAGAGGCTGCTCTGATGTTCTTCTGCTTAGGAAAACAATTAGAAACCTTTCTCAAATCTTTCCTAAGCAGAAGAACATCGGAGCAGCCTCTTTCTCGACTGCCCGACCCGACTGCTGAAATTACAAACTTCTGAATAAAAAGCTAAATAACTCCAAACTGCAAATAATAAAAAAATGAAAACCAATTACAAATGGTCTCAGAATATCACTCTCTACATCATACTAAAAGTTATCTCAAAGGTGAACAACCCCTTTAAATAGCAGACACGCAGAAGTAACACCGACCTATTTATAATGTTTGCCGGCTACAGGCGCGAAATAACATTTTTCGTATAGAACTGTAAATGTAACCGCAGTAAATGTTTATAGAAGGTAAAAGTCTGCGTCGCCTTAACTGTAAAACAATATTTTGCAGCCGGGAAGCAATTAACGTCATTCGGGTTTTCCTTGACAGCTGAGCAGTTGCAAGTCCACACCCCTGAGCCTGGAACAAATGGAACAGCCTAAAGATATTTTAGACCTTGGCTGTGGTCATTGTATCCGTGGCAACAGAGCAAACCAATCAAAGTGCACATTTTTCGAGCCGCCCCTCGGACATACCTCTGGAGGCCAAAGAAGAGGGTACCTGTTCTATTCTGGATTAGCTCGTTCTGTTCATTGTTATATAACGCGCTGATGGAGACGCTCAAACATCTGCGCAGTAGTCGTTTAGTATCGACCGCTTTATAAAGCTCTACATTATATACTTATTTCTGCCCAGATTGATTAAAAGCAACTCGCAGTAGTGTGTATAGTAATAGAGGCGAACGGTGCTGAAGTGGGGAAAAAAAAACAAAAAAAAAAACCCCCCCCCACATGCTTTTAAAGAGAACTAAAGCAGACTAATAGGGTTATTTAACAAAATTTGAAAATCTCTCATTATTTTCTGAGATTTACCGCATGGGTTATTTCCCTTTATCAATACATTTTCCTTGAAAATGTCCCATGCTGGGGAAAAAACTCGGAAAAATTGCGAAAATTATTCGAATTGGATGAATTTTTTGGATATTCCGCCCCAAGTTTTGCTTGAAAACCAATAAATCTTTGGATTATTTTGTATGAAACCCAGCACAGATCAGGATATCTTTGGGACTTTTACCATTGACTTTTACAACCTTGGCAGGTCTGAGATGCCGGATTTATTGATTTGCATTTTTGCCATCCCCGAATCAATCCTGAAAAATTCCAATTTTTTCACTAGAACTTCGAATATTGGCATTCAGATTTTAATAAATAACCCCCTAAGCCAGGGGTCCTAACCAGTATTGAACTCTATATTGGTCCCCGGCCCAAAAAAGGTTGGGGACCGTTGCCCTAAGCAGTCGGCTAGAATTGCTGCTACACCTGGGCCTTATTTATCAAAATACGAATTTTAAATTAAAAAATGTCCGACCAAACTAGAATCCACGATTGGACCTCATTTATTCTTAAAAAAGCACAATTTAATCAGATCGGGGACAAGCTTGATAAAATCGAGCGAAATCCGAATCACTTGTTTTTTTCTGTAGTTCTTTCCCGAATCACTCGTTTTTTTGTTTTGTTTCGCGTGCCACCTTCTCTGCCCTCAAACGACAATACTTTCTTGTTTAGGATTATGTGGTTTCAAGACAACACTTCAAGTTTTCGGATAAAGCATTTGTGGGCTGGATCTGGTAGCAGGTCTATGTAAAGCTGTAAATGGGGCGGAGGCAGGATGTGGGTGTGGCAGAGGCGGGATGGGAAGTGGGCAATGGCGGGTCAGGAAGTGGGCGAGAGGATGGGCATCGGAGTGCATTGGGTCTCTGAAGATTATTTTTTGCAGGGGGCCTGACGCACTGTTCAGACATGTTTGGGCACTTGGGCCATTTGTCATTATTGTTAATAATAATTGTTAATTATATATATATATATTATAATGTCAGTGAGCTGTGAAGAAGTTTGCAAATCATTTTTTTGACAGACCCTCTCCAGCCCATGTTTTGTTGTAGAGCTGACCATTCCCCAGCGACTGTCGGTTTCCTGTGCCAAATTACTGTTATTAGATGTTCATCGCTTTTTTTTATTCCATTGTAAAATATTTATAGAAATAGCAGAACATGCAAGAAATGCTGTTATGATGTGCTGTGAGGTTTCCAATTCCTATTTCCACCCAGCGTGTAGTAGAGCAAAATTGCTTTTTATCTGTTTCTCGCTCTGCAAAACATGCAGCAATTTGTCCTGTTTATCCGTTGCACCATGGAAAGATTTCACTTTGTTACAGTTTCCTGCAAGTGTTATTGGGCATCAGCACATTATAACTGAGCACTAGATATCTAATAACACATGACATGGGTTTATTTCCTCAAAGCTGTGTATATATGGATATAGATATGAGACCTGCTATCCAGAATGCTCGGGACCTGGGGTCTTCCGATATTCAAAGCAAAAACCAGTCTATTGGGTTTATTTAATGTTTACATGATTTTCTGGTTGACTTAAAGTATGAAGATCCAAATTACAGAAAGATCTGTTATCTGAAAAACCCCAGGTCCTGAACATTCTGGATAACCGGTCCCATACCTGTACTGTTTTATTATTATTATTTTTATTATTATTTTTATTATTATTATTGTTATTTTTATTATTATTATTTTTATTATTTGGATTATTTCATTATAATGGAGTCTATGGGAGACAACCTTTCCATAATACTGAGCTTTGTGGATACCGGCTA